>NC_083338.1:112206462-112434042 GCF_019175385.1 Lycium barbarum
TACTTCATATAAGTTTTCAACAATTGAATAGTACAATGTAATTATACATTTGATTAATTAGGACTAAAGATTATAACAAGAAATATACACGATCACAATATAATTAAATATTATAATGCTTATAACATGATCAAGTAAACTTGGTAGACTATTTGTTTATCTCCATTAGTATAAGTTTTAGGTAATTGAATAAGTAGAACGTAACTATACATTTAATTAGGACCAAACATTATAACAAGATATATACACTATTATAATATAATTAAATAATATAATGCTTATAACATTAATCAGGTAGACTTGTTGGAATATTTGTCTAATTGCGTTAGTATAAGTTTGAATTATCGAATATAGAGTGTAAACATTTGACTGGGACTAAGAATTATAACAAGAGTTGTTAACACAATATGCTCAATCTACTAGTTAGTTCTTGAGTTGGGGTTTGAAATTTGATGTTTGGGTTTGGGGTTTAGAATTTGGGGTTTGGGTTTGGGGTTTAGGGTTTGGAATTTAGGGTTTGGGGTTTGGAGTTTGGAGAATAACAAGATATATGAACTACCAAAACTTTATGTAAGTTCGATTAAGTAAAAAGTAATTATACATTTGATTAGGTCCAATGACTATAACAAGAAATATACACAATCATAATATAGTTAATCAATATAAAATCAATACCATGTTTGGTAGCTAGTTAAGAGACAAGTTATTCATATATTAAAATCTTACATAAGTACCACGCTTGGTAGCTAGTTACGATGTTCGGTCTACAGTTTAGAAACCAGCATAACTAATACATATATAAGTTATGGAGAAATTTACGCATAGTAAATGTTGGAGTAATTAATACGTGAATAACTAAACCCTCCATAACTAATACCTACATAAATAAAACATAAATTTCTTCATAACTAATTCATGTATAACAAATACCTGCATAACTCTAAACAGCTACCAAACGACCCTTAACATTACATAACTAATAATTATGATTATATAATTTTTAAATAAATCACATTAATCCTCCAAACTTAGTTAAAGAGTATTAAAGACTTGTAATGTAATTATTTATATGAATGTAAATGTCAAATCTCCATAACTTAAAGTAATAAATTAATATAATAAACACATATGACTCATCCAATCTCATTTAATGCTATAGTCCAAAAAAGATACTATACACAGTCATTTTAGTCCAAAGACAAATATCAGAGGTAGCCATAAGGCTACTATACTAGTGTACTCATTTCTGTGTACACACTTCCCCAAATTTTGTTTTCCCTCCAAAGAAAGAAGACTTCTCTTCCTCCTATTCTAAGCATTTTTCGGTGGCAACAAGAACAACCCTTCACTGTTTTTTTTTTTTTTCAATCTATTTCAAAATTCTTCATCTATGGCTGAAAAACAAAAAGGAAAAGTTTTTCTAAGACCATCAAAGACCGTAGCAAACTTTGATGATACACCCTTATGGAATCATGTGAAAGTTATTCAACTTGCTACTGGTGGTGGTGGAAATAGGACTTGGTTGTGCAACTATTGCAACAAAAAGGTTACTGGATCATATTATAAAGTCAAAGGACATCTTTTAAAGCTTTCAAATCATGGGGTTGAAGCTTGCAAACAAATAAGTAGTGATGTATACGCGGTTTTAAAATTGGAGCATGAGCAAGCTGAAAGTAAAAAATTATCCATCCAAGTAAATGCTAGAAAAAAATCAGATTACATTTCACTACCAGAAGGTTCTGATTTAGCACAACAGAAAAAAAGGAAAGGTGCAGAAGGTGGAGGTATTGAAAAAGCTTTCAACCTTCATCAAAGAAATACGGCGGGCAAATTGGCAGCCCGTATGTTCTATGCATCAGGTTTATCATTCAATCTAGCAAATTCTCCATACTTCAAAAAGTATTCAAAGTTTCTAGCAGATAATCCTTTAGCTGGTTATACTCCTCCAACGTATAATAGGCTTAGAACGAGTCTTTTATCTCAAGAAAAGATGAACATTATGACAAAATTGCAGCCAATTAAAGATTCATGGAAAAAGAAAGGGTTGTCAATTTGTTCCGATGGATGGTCGGATGTTAAGAGACGACCATTGATAAATATAATGGCGGCATCTAGCGGGGGACCAATATTTTTAAATTCCATTAATTCAAGTGGAATTGTGAAGGATGGTGACTATGTTGCTAATCTATTTGTTAAAGCAATAGAAGGAGTTGGTTCGGAGAATGTTGTTCAAGTTATAACAGATAATGCAAGTAATATGAAACTTGCCGGTAGTATCGTAGAGCAATCTTTTCCTCACATCTTTTGGACACCATGTGTAGTTCATTGTTTAAATCTAGCATTGAAAAGCATGTGTCAACCTTCGGAAAAATCAACTCACTATAAAAATTGCAAGTGGATGGTAGAGTTGATTAGTCAAATGAACAATCTGAAAAATTTCGTGGTGAATCATGACATCGCTCATTCTATCTTTAAAAAATATTCGGATTTATGTATGTTGAGAGTTGCTGAGACAAGGTTTGCTTCACATATTATCATGGCTGATCGTTTTCAAAAAGTGAAGAAGTTTTTAGAGCAAATGGTGATGGACGACGAATGGAAGCACTACAAGGGAGATAAGGTAATTGAAGCCAAAACACGTGACATTAAATCTCTTATAATGAAAGATGAATGGTGGGATAAAGTTGACTTCTTTTTAGAATTTACGAAACCAATTTTATCTATGCTTAGAAATGCCGATCTTGATTGTCCAAGTTTACACCTTATATATGATATGTGGGACACAATGACCGAGAAAGTGAAGAAAATTATTTTTGAGCATGAGGGGAAAGATCTCCTTACCGGTCAATCGGATTTCTTTGATACAATTCACGGAATTCTTGAGGCTAGATGGAATAAAAGCAATACCCCATTGCATTGCATGGCACATTCTTTGGTTCCAAAGTACTATCATGAAACATGGCTCAAAGGTGAAAATGGGATTCGAAGATTTCCACCGAATGAAGATAGTGAGATTTCTTTCAATAGGGTAGAGTGCTTCCGGAGATATTTTAGAAATTCAAATGAGTTCAAAAAAGTTTCTCTAGAATATGGAGCCTTTTGTAGCGGTAGTGGTTATTTTGGTGAGCCTCATGTTATTGAAGCTATGATGTATGAGGAACCTCTTTCTTGGTGGGCGAATCACGGCGTTTCGGCTCCTCTTTTGCAAAAGTTGGCTTTCAAATTGCTTTCACAACCGGCTTCTTCCTCTTGTTGTGAAAGAAATTGGAGCACTTATTCTATGATTCACAATATCAAGAGAAATAAGTTAACAACTACAAGAGCTGAAGATTTGGTGTTTGTACATTATAACATACGTTTGCTCTCTCGCAAGAAAGAAAAATATACGAGTGGTCCAAGCAAGTTTTGGGATTTGGGTATGTGTACAATTTCTTAAATAATTTATTGTATGATAAGTTTTATCCCTTTGAAACATTTTAATATTTCTAATTCATTTTCATGTGGTTCTAGGTGGAGATCATGTCGATATTGATATTGATGAGACTTCTAATAGTTTACTTGAGCTATCGATGAATGAACCACAATTAGAAGGGGTGATATTTGGAGAGGAATTTGAAGACTTGGAGGAAGTTGAAGACATGGAAGAAGAAAGCTGATTTGAATATGAGTTGACTCTTTATTTATGTCTTTTTGAACATGACTTGAAGTGTATATAATATAAGTGATAAGTCTTTTTGAACATGACTAGATTCTATGTATAAGTCTTTTTGAGCATGTCTCTCTGTTGATGTCTTAAACATATAAGATTTCAGATCTTACTTTGTTTAAATTGGCTTATTTTACTCCCATTTACTTTCCAAAGTTATTTTCTGCATCTTGATTACTAAAGACTGAAGAGGCAAAGCTGTGGAGCAATATCAAGAGTTATGCAACTCTTGGAAGATAAGTTTTCTTATGTTTTATGTTAATTTCTTTTAATTATCTTTGTTATACTTTAATATGTTTTTAATATTTAGTTTGCTACTTTGTTGTGTAAATTGTAGGAGAAAGGATGGAATATTGTCCATCTCGGAGCACGCAATCTAGCACCTAGTAGAATGGAAGATTGAATCACATGTCTCGTACAAACTACATGTAAGTGCTTCCACAAAAAACTCTCATAATCTAGGCATATTCTTGTAGCTATATTATTAGAATTTTGAATTATTTTTGTCGAATCCCCGCACCCGTATCCGTACCCGGATCCGTACCCACGAATCTTAAAATTTAGATCATGCCGAGTCCGACCTCTAGATCCATACCCGTATCCGACACCCGCACCCGAGTCCGAGCAACATAGATCATAACTAGCCGTGGAAAAGGAAAATTAAAAGAGACCAAGAGAAAGAACTGAACATAAGACACTAGGAATTATACAAGAGAATTAAAATAAATTTTGACGACTTTCTTCACTTGTTCCACAATGTTCACATAGAAATACCCAGATTGTGCTCTGCCACGCCCCTATAAACCCCCTGATGGCTTCTGCGATTCAGTGTCTCTATACATTAGGAGGCAAACTATGCAAGGTGGAAATGTAACTGACTTGGTGGCAGATATGGTGTAACAACTGCTTTGCTAACTAGTGAGTTATCACGACCACTGCAGTCTCTAACTCGAAGCATTACAACAATACAAACGGTGTAACCAAGAGTTATGCGTTGTAAGGGACAGATATCACATATGCAACGGGAGCTATGTCTAGAATCCAATGACACACCTCCAAGTTCATACAATATTTGGTAGGTTTTCACACTTGGACATGCTAAATTGGAATGACACATTACTAATAGTGAAGTTTACACACAACAACGGGAGAAATTCGTAAAGGCACTGCTAAAGAGCCAGGTGCGCACCGAACCAATAACATTCGGCCTTATCCATCAATAGCCATCTGCACTATATTAACCAAGAGAGTCCAACCTTAAGACAATAGTTTTACTCATTCATGTCCAAAATCCTCACTTCTTCCTAGTATTGCCACCTATTCTACATGTTGCCATAGTGATAAATAAAGGCTTCTCATTTTTAAGAATACTTCCACATGGCCCTAGATAGGAGGGTGTGGAGGGCGAGGATTAGGTAGAAGGCTAATAGTAGGATTAGTATTATTTTGCCATCCAGTAGGATCAGTTTTATTTTCGCCTTTTTATTTTAGTGTTCTCGTATTTCTTAATCTTAGTTTTCTATTAGTACTTGTTGTCGCTTCTGCTTTAGTTTCGTATTATAGTGATGTTGTTAATGCTTATGTTTTTAATTGTTGTATTTCTGCCTTACTTGAGCCGAGGGTCTATCGAAAACAACCTCTCTACCTGCCAAGGTAGGGGTAAGGTTTGCGTACACTCTACCCTCCCCAGACTTCACTTGTGGAATTACAGTAGGTATGTTGTTGTTGTTGCTGCTCCACATAAAACAATAGTGACCAAAAATTCATTTCATTTTTCAGTTGACCCTATTCATCATAGGCGGATCCAGGACTTTTATATGCAATAATACTTTTTTGTGAAAACAGTGGTTTTGCTAAGCCTGAATATATAATTTCTAAAAGAATTTAACACAAATTGTGTGCCTGAATGATCGTTCAAAAGCCCTTTCGTTTCTGTTTTGAATCCCTCTACCTGATCTCCTTCCCATATTCTTTTCACCAATGTAGAATTACATCAACTCGGAATACACTATTAGCTCTTAATTAACATGACTATCTTCTTTTACCTTCCAATTCCCAAAAGCAAATGAAACAACAATAAGTGCCTCAAAAATGTAAAAAAGAAAAGACCTTTCTCGACAACCCTCAACGACTAGGGGTATTTGGACAGAACTTCCAAACTCTAAATTTTTGGTGTGATACTTGCCATTCACATGTAAATTTTAGCTATGCATTATGCACTTTATGTTGATAGAACTTTCAACAGCATATAGAGCACATTATCAGAGATTCATTAAGTCTCATTTGTACCATCCAACCTCAAAATAGACCAAAAAAAAAAAAAAAAAAGGGTGAGCCGATTAAAGAGAAGAAATCCAGAATATACATGTGTATGTATTGACTGTGAGTCCATGCTAAGTCTTAATTTTTTTAACTGGAGTAGAAATCAAATTTGTAGAAATTTCATAATGAAAGCAATTCAACATCTTCAATACTAATTTGGTATAATTGCAATTTTCAGCTGCCAATTTATAGAAGGTCAAAGAAAGAAAACGAGCTAACCGGAGATTCCACCGGATGGAGCTAATGGCGGCGCCAAAACTCGAGATTCCACCGACAGATGGTCAACGACTTCTATTGTTATTGGGCTTATTTATGACGGCCTCTCTTACATGGGCCTCATATTTTTTTTTGTCAAACTCTTTTGGGATTTGGTATTTTATTTTAAAAGGAAGAAATTGCATGGTTTGCTCTTCAAATGGGTTGGTCTTTATTTTTTGACCTTCAAAATCACTAGACATAAGTTCTTTAAGGGCGTCAGCATAAGTTGCAAGATATTGTTATGCGAAAATATAAACTTATATCCTGCGAAAAAATTATTTGGCTTGAGGGGTGAAAATTAAAGATTAACACCAAGTAGGGAGAAAAGTGCAAATGACCCTTTTAAAAGGGAGTATATACAACATTTATTCACTTTTTTTTTGTTGTTGCCAAAGATCAGGTTTAGCAGTTGAAGTCCAAAAAAATTGATATTATATACTCATCTCCAATTATAATCATTTTCATCTCAAATCAAAGAAGATTATAATCAAAATCAAGAGCAGAAAAAGAAGACAACAAATTTCAACTTTCTTCTTGATTGAGCAGGTGTGAGTGGGTGTTTTTGGAATAGGTTTGAAACACCTTAATTAGGATGTATACAAAATTTTGATAAATATTATAAGTAATTTGGACTTGTTTCAAGCAAAAAATCAGATCTAGAAAATGCATATGTGACATGTGTATATCACTCTGTATATTGTATATCGTAGTGTATATTACGTGTAAATTTTCAGGGAGATATACAAAAGATAATCAGATATACGATGTGATATACATTTATGTACATGTGTGTATACATGAAATACAATGGTGATATACATATGGAGTCATTTTCAACCTCACGTTTCCAATTTGAAATTCATCTCAAATTCTCCACAAACCGTATCCAAACACCTCCAAAATTCATATTCAAACTCCTTAAGATGTTACCAACAAAATTCATTATCACCAAGTCGAGACAAATCACATATATGCATATAAAAATTGAATCATGCTTCAATGGTCTTTAAATGGTGTTTTTAGATCCTTATCTTCAAGAAATCGATGGAGAACTACCCAACAACGAAATCCATGAAGAACCCGAAAATTAAAGAAAACAGGCACTACAACCAACACAAAATCAATAAAGATTTTTTTTAGCCAAAAAAGAAAGTAAAGAGTTTTTGTAGAAAAAAACTAAAAGAATTTTGCTGAAAGTTAGGAGATCTTAACCGAAAAAAAAAAAAAGAAATACAAAGATTTGGGAAAAGATATTTAGAGACTCGAATAAAACAGTTTGGGGAGAGAGAGGATGCTAAATATGTTTTATTTATAAGGAAAATAATTTTGGTTATTGAGTGCCAAATCTTTTAAATAAATGAGATCATGAAACGGGTTGCCACATGAGTTGCTTACAAGTTTGGCTCGCCTCCCGAATTAGCGATGCATTCAATTTTCCATACGTCGATGCTTCAAAAGTATATCAGGTGTGACACCCACTTCATGCTAGCAGTCCAATTGGACAAGAATCTATTTCTTGAGGGCTATTTTGGACTGACAAGTTGAGGTTGAAAGAGCTTGCTTTGGTGAAAGTATTGTTGAATAACCATACATATGTGGAGGTGACTAGGGAGACTAAGGCAGACATGAGGAACAAACACTTGCACCTATTTTACACTTCAGATACGCTTTTTTACTTTGTTCGAGAATGAATGAGAGTTTAGGGGGGTGGGGGGGGGGGGAATATAACAACTAGACCATTTATTATTAATATATGTATCCCGATAGAGTTTCAGACATATGTATAAGTTCGTATAATTATTTGAGACTTTTTGGATTGGATTGGGTTAGGACCCAAGGACACTGGTGGGTTTCAACTCCAATTGGAACAACTTAAAAATTGGAAGTCATGCTATGGTGTGTGCGTCGTATGCCTATCGTGCAAGGTAAGGCTGCATGTGGTGGCTTGTGTAATGAACACCTATCAAACAAGAGGCCTGGAGTGCAATGGTTGTGCAACGCACATGGTACATCACACAGTCAGCTATTGAAATGTATAAATACGTAATGATAAATTTTAGACCTAATTTTTGCCATTCTGGGAAAGGAGGAACACATGATTAGAAATCCAATAGAGAGATCTGAGCCTAAATCATTGAGGTAATAATTCTAAAACATCATTATCTATTAGATCATGAGTTCAAATTCATATCGTGATTCTCATTTGGGTTCCAATTACGGGGTGGGGGGGGGGGAATATAACAACTAGACCATTTATTATTAATATATGTATCCCGATAGAGTTTCAGACATATGTATAAGTTCGTATAATTATTTGAGACTTTTTGGATTGGATTGGGTTAGGACCCAAGGACACTGGTGGGTTTCAACTCCAATTGGAACAACTTAAAAATTGGAAGTCATGCTATGGTGTGTGCGTCGTATGCCTATCGTGCAAGGTAAGGCTGCATGTGGTGGCTTGTGTAATGAACACCTATCAAACAAGAGGCCTGGAGTGCAATGGTTGTGCGACGCACATGGTACATCACACAGTCAGCTATTGAAATGTATAAATACGTAATGATAAATTTTAGACCTAATTTTTGCCATTCTGGGAAAGGAGGAACACATGATTAGAAATCCAATAGAGAGATCTGAGCCTAAATCATTGAGGTAATAATTCTAAAACATCATTTGATAATATACTTGATTTTAGTGAAATGTTAACCATAGAATCATGAGATTGAATGGGGAAAATTAAAAAATTTAGACCTAGCATCTTAATTGATTAATTTAAGGATTTGACTAAGTAATTGGAACCCAAATGAGAATCACGATATGAATTTGAACTCATGATCTAATAGATAATTGATTTCTAAAATTCTTTTAGGATTTGACTGGTTTAACCGAGGTTTGAGTTTTAATTGACTTTTCATTGAAATTTGATCTAAGCTTCACATAAAATATGAGATAGTCATTCGAATTAAATTTCACTATTTTCAAAGTGTTTATTAAGTATATATGTGGGATCTATTGCAATAAAAAAAATTTCCACATCCATTTGAAAAATAGTAACCTTTGTTCATAAGATCTCAATAAATTTTGAAAATCTACTAGTGAATGTGCAAACATAATTATTGCTTTGCCTTTATGTATCTTCAAATTTCTCTGATGACCAAGTAAGGGATGCTTGCATTATTACTGGCTTTAACCATCAGAACTTTCCTATGATCTACCTAGGATGTTCTATCTATATTGGCAGCAAGAAAGTTGTTTATTTCAACTCCATGGTTGCCAAGTTTTCTAACAGACTTCAAGGGTGGCAAGAGAAGCTTTTGTCTTATGGAGGAAAAGCAGTACTTGTTGAGTCTGCTCTTCACTCTCCTCTCCATCTATTATCTGTGTTTTATCCCCCAAAAGATTGTCCTTAAACAAATCGGAATGATCATTGCTAATTTTTTTGGAAAAAAGAAGATGCCAAGAACAAGAAACACTGGTTTGCATGGGATGACATATGTTTTCCAACACTGGAAGGTGGAGTGAGATTCAAATCTTTTATGAATTTCTGCAGTATTTTCTCTACTAAAGCACGGCTGAACTTCATATCCAACAAACAGTGACGGAACTTCATATCCAACAAACAGTCTTTTAAAGAAATTTTTGGAGGCCAAATATTGCAAAAGACTTCATCCGGTGCATAGGAAGTGCTCGTATGGACAATCTCATAACTAGAGAAGAATGATGGATATAAAAATTGTTGCTGAGAAGTACATACTCTGGAAGATTGAATCAGAATTTTTTTCTTTCTGGTGGGATAATTGATCAGATAAAGATGCTATTGCTAACCTTAACTAGTTCTATAATGCTCCAAAAAATGTTCTTCTCAAAAAATATATATTTGATGGAAGATGGAATATTGGCAAGCTAAGGGATTGTATCCCCATCCATCTGATCAATGATACATTGATGATTGAGACCCATTCTGGAAAGGAAGACAAACCTATCTGGATAGCGGATAACTCATGTAATTTTTCTTGTAAATCTGCCTGGCATTGCTTTATAAATAAAATAAATACTTCTTTTAATGCTAATATGAATTGGCATAACATAATGCCTTTCAAAATTTCCTTTTTCATAATGAAGGTGCTTCACAATTGCATCCCTACTGATGATGCTCTTAAGAGATTCAAATTAGTAATTCTACCAAAACGTTCTTGTTGCTCGAATCATCAAGTTGAGACCACCAGTCATCTACTTTGTCTCAGTTCTATTGCAAGACGGGTTTTGAATTTCTTTAGTTATTACTTTGGGATTTGTACTAGATATGATGATCTTAGATAGGTTTTAATGTCGTGGTGGTTAAGAAAACCAGAGAATAAGCTTCATGCTTATGTATTCCTATCCTTACTTGTTGGAAAGTTTAGAAAAGTAGATGTGCTGCTAGATTTGATAACACTCACATGTCCAACAGATTTATTATTCTGCAAGTGAGCAAGTTATTGAATATCTTGATAAATAACCAATTCCTTGGTCTTCATATTTCTTCTGGGGTGAAAGATTTATGTAATATCATTGAGAGAGTTCATCAACCTATCACTAGTTAGATAGTTGTATGGAAGAAACCTGATTTAGGTTAGGTTAGGCTTAATACTGATTATTGTTGCAAAGATAATCCTAGTGGTATTGGAGTTGGTGGGATTATCAGAGATAGTTCTGGACTATTCGTCATGGCTTATGCAGGTTATTATGATGAAGGCAGTAATAACTTGGCTGAAGCTAAGGTTCAAGCCCAAGGACTTGAATTTTGTTATAACAGGGGTCTTCTTCAGGTTATTGTGGAATTTGACTCCCTAGTGACTATCAACTTGATTAACAGCAAAATGAGGACACCTTGGCAATTATAGCAGATCATTAATCAGATCTATGACATCTCCCACAAGCTCAATTGCACTTTTGTTCATGTTTATAAGGAGTGCAATAAAGTTGCTGACTATCTTGCAAATTATGGAGAAAGATACAAGATGCTCACTATTTTTGATAGTGCCAATTCCCTTCCTAACAAGGTGAAATTCCTCATCAGGTTGGACAGAGATGGCATTTAACAAGGAAGAATCATTTTGTTATTAATGATGGTATCTCTAGATAATCTTGTTCAGAGTAATGTTGTCTTCACTGCTTGTATAACATCCTTTTGTATAGATGCTTATTTCTTTAGTATATGGGAATTATATTCTCATAACTCAAATTTCCCTTGTCCATCATCTCCCCTAAGAATGGTCTGGTATATTCTTCAATGTTGTTTGGAGGCTATGGTATGTCCTTGATAAATATACAGGTTGGAGTCTGGCCTAAACACCACAATCCACCTAGGATCGACTTTTACATACGAAAAAAAAGTTCTTGCCTTGCTCTAATTTTTGTTTTACAATCGTTTCTTTAAAAGAAGGATTTTTCCAAAGATATTAATTAATCAATTCTAATTTGGTTCAAGCAATCAATTGTGTTTTCCTCGATCTTAAATCAATGGAAACTTGAAAATGATTCGAAGCATACCAATATAGCTGGCTAAGTATAGAATCAATTTTTATAAAGATAGTGTAAAATCAGGTCCTATATCATCTAAATATAATTTTCAATATCAAGTGTGGATTGATTACTTAAAAAGATAATTTGTATTACCGGTTAAATTATACTCCTAAAACAAAAACATATACTATAAATTGCGTGAAACTTTGTTGATTATTCAAAACCAATCTAAATACACTTTAATATAATTTGATATTGTTCGTTTAGAGACATCTCACCATTAAGATTGGGGGACTTGCATGGGATGACATATGTTTTCCAACACTGGAAGGTGGAGGGAGATTCAGATCTTTTATGAATTTCTGCAGTATCTTCTCTACTAAAGCATGGCGGAACTTCATATCCAACAAACAGTCTTTTAAAGAAATTTTTGGAGGCCAAATATTGCAAAAGACTTCATCCTGTGCATAGGAAGTGCTCTTATGGACAATCTCATAACTAGAGAAGAATGATTGATATAAAAATTGTTGCTGAGAAGTACATACTTGTCACGATCCGACTAGGGGCCATGACGGGTACCCGGAACTAGCCACCGAGCACCACTCATTCTATTACTCATTGTAATCATCTTGCATTAATTCATTATTCTCATGCTTATAATCATAGGAGAACCATTTTCACTTGAAACGTATATACCTTTATATAGATAAGCCCTTCGGCTATCAAAATAATATACATACAATAAGGACATCGTGAGACCATACTACCTACACATACGTATCTACGAGCCTATACTAGACTACTAGACATATGGACGGGACAGGACCCCGTCGTGCCCAATATATATATATATATATATATATATATATATATATATATATATATACACACACACACAAAATAATAAGCAATGGCACCTCCGGAATAATGGAGTGCTATCAAAGTCTGCTGATAGCTCCTATGAATCTGGATCACCTCCCTGTCTACCTGTGGGCATGAACACAACGTCCAAAGAAAGGGACGTCAGTACGAACATTGTACCGAGTATGTAAGGCATAAACAATAACAATACATCCATGAAATAAGGAGACATCAAGTGAAGAACAACCTGTAAACGATTGTAAATTTTGACGGAAATAATGCATGATAACTTACTTCATAAATATCATCATATCATGTATGCATATCTATATAAGCTGCCCGACCATTTAGGTACAGTGTGATCATCACTAGCCCGCGTCCAGGCCTCCCGCGTCCGGGGTAACCATCTCATGCCGCCCACTAATGGTGTCTGCCCATGCCATCTAGACATAGTGTATACGCTGCCCGCCTTAGCGGTGTCTGCCCGGCCATATAGGCACGGTGTAATATCATCATCATGTACTCATCCTAATACGTGCATAGAAACTCAAAGACAACTATACTTTATCGGGGTGACATAAGGTCGTGAACCCCCGATTCCATTACAGAGCATTCATAAGCATTCTGCCTCACCTTGAAGGAATTGGCACAAAAGGTGAGTGTATACAATAAACAACATCAATGGATCATAGCTAGAATCATTAGCTTTATGATCTTTAGACTTAACTCATCATCATCACTATCATGCTTATGACATATCTCGTTTCTGTATCCCATATTAAGCTCCTTATAATCATAGGCTCATAATTGCCGGAATGTAAGAAAGTCATGGGAAAATAGGAGAATTCATACCATGGGAGTCATGCCTTAGAAGGAAGGGACTAGCCTTACATACCTTTTCGTTTAGCTATTCTATCGCTTGATCATTCTCCTTCAATGCTCACGTTTCTACCTTCAAGAGAATTCGTATTAACATTAGCTAATCGATCACATGAACATGCTCAACTAAAGCTAGAGAAAATTGGGCAACATTTTCTTTGTTTATACAACTTTTCTCATATCATATATCGACTCCCAAACGTCTATAATAACATTCACAATATTATAGCCAACAATCTTCATTCACCTATATTATCCACATTTCCGAATTTCACCTCAATTCATCCATAATCATGGTCATAGTAAACTATTACGTTTACTCACATATAATGTTTATCCCATGTTATTAATGTCATTTATAACATATTTATAATCACAACATATCAAGAATCATGACTTATTCCAAGCTACTACTCAAAATCTCATTATTCTCATCTTTGTAACCCATTTTCTATCTCCTTTCATAATCCAAGTCTTTCAACCTCTCAATACCTTAAAAAACATGGAATGATCATAAAACTTACCTTAGATAATGTGGGAATGAGCCTTGAGTGGAAATACTTCACTTGAGCCAAAATCCTAGTTCACTTTCAATGGGATTTCTTGCCTTGGATGAACCCTAATGAGTTTCTTACACTTGATTCTCTTGGTTTGATGAAGTTGATCATGAATCTCTCTTGAGTTCTTGTGGAAGGAGTGTGGAGAGCTTTCTTGAGGTGTAGAGTGAGAGAATGAAATGAATTGAATGAGGTTGGGTCCCTTATATCAATTTAAAAAAACTGTCCCGACTCAGTTCTACGGACCAGCATACGGTCCGTATCTTTTATATGGACCGTATGTCTGGCCGTAGATTAGGTCCAGAGAAAGTTCCCATTCTAGGCAGAACATACGGCCAATATATTTTATACGGTCCGTATGTTGGACCGTATAATGCCCAGCTTTCTGAAATCCGTTCTCGTCGACTCGTTTGAGCTGCAATCCTTATGGAACCTTCTTAACACTTGTTTAACACCTCATTAACAATCTAAGGGAAGTTATAACTCTTTTCCAAGACATTATTAAGTCATCATTAACTTGTTACTCGTAAATCTTTTCCGATACACAACGTATACCTTGCCTTTCTTGTATCCCTACTGATGATGCTCTTAAGAGATTTTCTATCAAAATTTTCTTGTTGCTCGAATCATCAAGTTGAGACCGCCAGTCATCTGCTTTGTCTCAGTATTATTGCAAGACTGGTTTGGAATTTCTTTAGTTATTACTTTGGGATTTGTACTAGATATGATAATCTTAGACAGGTTTTAATGTCTTGGTTGTTAACAAAACCAAAAAAATAAGCTTCATGCTTATGTCTTACAACAGATTCCTATCCTTACTTGTTGGACAGTTTAGAAAAGTAGATGTGCTGCTAGATTTGATAACACTCACATGTCCAACAGATTTATTATTCTGCAAGTGAGCAAGTTATTGAATATCTTGATAAATAACCAATTCCTTGGTCTTCATATTTCTTCTGAGGTGAAAGATCTATGTAATATCATTGAGAGAGTTCATCAACCTATGACTAGTCAGATTGTTTTATGGAAGAAACCTGATTTAGGTTAGGTTAGGCTGAATACTGATTATTGTTGCAAAGATAATCCTGGTGGTATTGGAGGTGGTGGGATTATCAGAGATAGTTCTGGACTATTCGTCATGGCTTATGCAGTTTATTATATTCAAGGCAGTAATAACTTAGCTGAAGCTAAGGTTCGAGCCCAAGGACTTGAATTTTGTCTTTTCCTCGATCTTAAATCAATGGAAACTTGAAAATGATTCGAAGCATACCAATATAGCTGGCTAAGTATAGAATCAATTTTTATAAAGATAGTGTAAAATCAGGTCCTATATCATCTAAATATAATTTTCAATATCAAGTGTGGATTGATTACTTGAAATCAAATTGTTATTCGAGAATCAGTTGTGAAGGAAATTTGAATGCGGAGATACAATAACTGGAGCTTGAGCTAAGTTAGAGAGTTGTGACTAGTAGATTGAACGATCAGGTTTTAATATTACACCCGGTAAGGGTGTCTTGCGATTTGGGAAGGAGGGAAAGCGAGCCCGAGGTGTATTGGCCGTTGAGACTGCCCGTTTCTGGATCCTTGTTTTTTGAGTTAGTTTTACACTAGATTTGTCGAATGTTCATCCGGTTTTTCATGGTTCTATGTTGGAGAAGTACTGTTCTGGTGGTTTCTGTATCATTCGTTGGGATTCAGTTTTGTTTGATGAGAATCATTCCTGTAAGGAGAAGTCTGACGTGCGTAGCCGATATCTTCAGTTATTGCCGATCAGAGAATTTTTTCCATCCTCTCTTCCTTATCGTTCGAGGGCGAGCGATTGTTTAATTGGTATCTGATATAATGACCCGTTTGGTCATTATTTCATTTCCGACCCTTTTGACCCTTTCCTAAGTTTAGTTAGCTCCCTTTTGACCGAAGGGAACCGTTGATACACTTCTCGAGGTGTTTAGATTTGATTCGGGTGACTTTTTGTGAAATTGGGCTAAAAGCGAAAAAGGGTTCACTTAAAGTTGACTTTCGGGTAAACGGACATTTATCAAAAATTTGTTAATTCCGAGTGGTCCGGATGGTCGTTTAGAACTTGTATGTATATTTGGTTCGATTCCCAATGCACTCGGTTGTATTTCGGGACTTGGGTTGGAAAGTTGGATTTGAGGTATCGAGGGTTGACTCGGTCAACGAGACCTCCAATGGGAATTCAGAGGCCACGAGTGCGTTCGTAGCGTGTTTTTATGTATATCTACATATTTGGTTTGTGTTCGGGAGGTTCCGGGATGGCTACGAGGGTCGATTTCAAGTTTGGAAGACACTAGAAAAATCTGGTGTCTGATGACCGCTTTGGCGCCAAACGGTAGTGCGGAAGCTCGCGCAAAAGCATGGCCGAACAACTGAAGCAGTATCGCGAAAGTGCTGGCCGAACTGCCAAAGCGGCAGCGCAAAAGCACCTGCCTGCTTGCGGAAGCGGCCGACGGACCAGATTTTTTTTTAAAAGGCCCTAAGTCTTTCACTCATTACCCAATCTAAACATAGAGCTTTTGGGAGCATTTCTTGGAGGAGAAACATTTTGGTAAGTTCTTCCATCTTCATTACCATTCCTTATTCCATTAATTATCATAGGAAAATCTATAAAATGTGCTAGTTTCTTTATGAACTTGTGGATTAAAAGAGAGTTTTTGTGAGTTCTTCTTTCTAGGATTTTTAATGATGAAATAGGTTGGGTTTATACTAGATTATGATGTATCTAAGGTTTTTAATCATATATACTAGTGTTGGATTTTTGAATTTAAGAGTTAGGGTTTGTACCCAAAATTGAGGGTTTTGCTTGGATTTCGAAATTGGATGAATCCTTGAGTTAATATTTGCAATTAGTTGATGGATTTTGATTACCTAGTGCTTAATTGAATAATTTACCCCCCCCCCCCCTCCCAATTTCTCATTTTTCCCTTGTGGGCCCTGGTTTCCCAAATTCTAGGGTTGGTTTTAACCCAATTTGAATGATAGCAATAAAGTTATCAATCTTCATGATTTATAATCTAGATTTCGAATATGCCTTGTCTTCTTTGATCTTCAGGCTCAGCAGAAGGGCAAGGCATAAGAGCGATTGGTTGGTGTTTGTTGTTCGGCCATCCAGGTAGGCTATGGCTTGCCCTTGGTGAGACTTCGGGTAGCGAAGCATATATTTAGACGATTTTACCGGAGAAAACATGTAAACCTTCATGTATGAAGTTGGGTTGAATACTGTCTTAGGTTGGGCCCTGTTGCGTGATTGGGGCTAGCCACCCCGTTGTGTTGTGACTTGATTGTTCTATTGTGTTGGCTTGATGCTACGTGTTGTTAGTAGATATTGGAATCTGTTGTTCCTTCTTGATTGTGATATCGTACTACGTTACAGGTTGACGTTGATACGAAGATAGAGTTTTATATGACTTATGTAGTCTTTCATGATATTGTTGGTGTACCCATGTTGGCACTTATGACCCTGATATATTGTTGGCATACCCATTGTTGGTACTTGTGATATTGATCTAATTAATAATATTCATACATGCATTGCACGCACTCTCATGACATACTGTTGATACATTGTTGGTACTTGATGAAACGTTGTGATGAGCTGGGCTCGATTTTTAAATGAGAGTGACGTGAGAGTCTGATATCTGATGTTAGTCCCGAAATCGTGGATTGAAAGAGTGCATGGACTCCGTTGGTCCCCAAGAATGGTGCCGGTGAGAACCCCCGTGGGCAAAGATTCGAGTCTCGTATGTCTGTTGGGCAAAGATCCGGAATGAGTGGAACTTAGACTTCGTGAGTCACCATAGGTTGTGCTACCGAGACGTCAATATTTCCGTCTGGAGTATATGTGTACACAACATTTGCATGGCATTGCATTGCATTCATACATTATTACATTGCATTGCATCACGACTTACATTGAGATGATTTGGTGTTTTTACTTGTGATATTGGATTTGGATTGGACATATTTAGACTTGGCACATTTAGGATTAGACGCACTACTTAGGCGATGATGTGTACTTGGTTCTGATTATGTTTGACTTATACTTATTGATTTATCTGCCTATCTTGCTTTATTGTCTGAATTATGTTGGCTATATTTAGTCAGCCTATGACACCTACCGGTACTGTGGTTTTGTACTGATCTACACTTGTTGCTTTCTTTTATGAATGCAGAGTACCAGGTTGGGTCTTTCTTCGTCTCCCGTGGTTGATAGTCGCCATCAGCTTAGTATCGAGTTTCTAAGGTGAGCACGAGTCACTCGCCGCCTTGAAGACTTTTTCTTATTATTATGTCTTACTTTTCTACTTTGAGACATAGACAGATTGATGTATTATAATATTTCAGACTTGTATGATTTCATTTAGATGCTCTTGTATGACTTAGACCAGACCCTGGGGGTATTTTCCTTATTTCTGCAGTATTTCTATTATATATTATTGTGAGACTTACGTAATTATTCTCTTCCGCTTGATTGATTTATTTATTTATGTCTTTACTTATCGTTGGGTTGAGGGTTTACTTATCGAGGTGGGAAAGGTAAGTGCCCGCGTGACTTAGTCGAAATGGGTCGTGACATTTGGCAGTTTGATATGAATGACCTTCTTGGTAGTTTGTGTGAATGTACCTTTTGGCAGTTTGTATGAATGTCCCTTTTGGCAGTTTGATATGAATAACCCTCTCGGTAGTTTGTGTGAATGACCCTTTTGGCATTTTTATACGAATGACCCTCTCGGTAATTAGTGTGAATGGACCTTTTAGTAGTTTGATATGAATGACCCTCTCGGTAGTTTGTATGAATGGCCCTTTTGGCAAATTTGAAGAAATGAATGGCCCTCTCGGCATGCAGATAACAGATATGGCCCTTGCGGCTAGATGATCTTTCTTTTATCCGTAGTGTGAGCTGTGACCATTGTGGTCGGATATGCCCCCTTTTTTTATCATGACCCTTTTGTTCGAATATGTCTTTGCACTCAGTCATTGTGATCCTTTTGGCTTGATACGTCTTTTCCATTTGCTCTTTATGTGACCCTCTCAATCGAATATGTCTTCACGCTTATTCAATCTTTGTGTGACCCTTTTGGTCGGATACGCCTTTATGCTCATTCATTCTTTGTGTGACCCTTTTGGTCAAATATGTCCTTGTCGTTCATTCTTTTCATGACCCTCGTGGTTGAATATGCTTTTGTCCATTTGTTTCGTGACCCTCGTGGTCAGATGTGTCTTTATCACCCATTTTTTGCTGTGACCTCGTGGTCCTTCGACGTCTAGCTGTGTTTACTTTCCGCCTTTGGTGGCATATCCGGTGTGTTGTTTAAAACCTGCATCCATAGAAAATTGTGAGTTTTCTAAGAGGCCGATTAGCATCGTTTTCCTCCCGTCCGGTGTCTTCTATTGATGGTCCTTTGAACCTTCTTGGGCTCGGTATTTCGAGAGATGGTTTTAGGACATACTTATGCTAATTTTGAAAATCTAAAGTAAATTTTATAAAATGCGCATTGCTTTCTTTTAAAAAATTCTTTGTTTTGTTTTGTGTGTCATTACATGTAGTCTTTCGAACGAGGTCTTCTGATCTTTCAGGAGATTTTGTTGTTGAGTCCTGAACTGGGGGGGAATTTTTGAGATCTTTCTCAAAATTCTGCCCCAGTTTCAGGTCTTGCTCTGATTAACTCTTGTATCGCCTCGTCATGCAGGAATTTTTTAGGTTCCTTCAAAAATTTTGCCCCAGTGTATGATTGGGTTCATTATCTCCTTTGTTGGTTGCTTCTAATAGGAATTTTTTAGGTTTGATATTGATGTTGGCTGACTCTCACGTCGATCCTTATATTCTGATCCTGTTGATTCCTCCTAACTTTGTGTGTCTGAGGCTTTCTAAGGGTTTCTTGGGTTTTCTTTTGTGACGACCTAGCTCAAAAGTGCCTACGTATCCTGTTGCAGTAGGAATTCAGATCAAACGTAGTGTTGAATAAAGTAGTTGAGTTTTGGTTTTTTTACTAATAATGCGATCGGGTCCGATATAGTTTTCCAACGTATCCCCTTGTGGGGAAGTCAGGTCATTGTGTATTTCATTACATGGATAATGGTTTTTACCTATTCTATTACAAAAGTACGATTACAAGCAAAAGATACGATTACAGGGAAATGATAATATGATTACAAGCAAATGGAGTCCTAAATGTAGTATCTCTTGAGTGCGTCTACATTGATAGCTTTGGGCCATTCTTGCCCATCCATCTCGGCTAGGACCACGGCTCCTCCCGAGAGCTCTTTCCTGACCATGTATGGTCCTTGCCAGTTCGGCTCAAATTTCCCTTTGTATTCTTCTTGGTGAGGGAAGATTCGCTTGAGCACGAGCTGTCTGATTTTCAAAAGATGGGCTCTGACCCTCTTGTTGAAAGCTCGAGACATCCTTTGTCTATATAGCTGCCCGTGGCGCATTGTCACCATTCGTTTTTCATCGATTATAGCCAGCTGCTCATAGCAGTTTCTGACCCATTCTGTATCGTTCAGCTCGGCTTCTTAGGTGATCCTTAATGATAGGATTTCCACTTCCGCGGGAATGACCGCTTCCGTGCCGTAGATGAGGAGATATGGAGTTGCCTCGGTAGACGTTC
Source organism: Lycium barbarum (assembly GCF_019175385.1). NCBI lineage: Eukaryota > Viridiplantae > Streptophyta > Magnoliopsida > Solanales > Solanaceae > Lycium > Lycium barbarum. The sequence continues at coordinate 112,227,186 of NC_083338.1, forward strand.
AGGTGGTCGTTCTGTATCCTAACAAAGCATAAGACAACTGCTTGTGCCAATTCTTGTAGTTGTCGATCATCTTTCGCAGGATCCTCTTGATGTTCTTGTGGCAGCCTCTATAGCATCATTCATTTGTGGTCGGTAAGTAGTAGAGTTCCTGTGAGGTATCTTGAATTGCTCACAGATATCATTCATTAGATGGCTATTTAAATTGGCTCCGTTATCCATGATGATGGACTCGGGCACACTGAAACGGCCTATGAGATTGTTCTTAACGAAATCAGCCACGACTTTCTTGGTTACCGACTTGTGGGAAGTTGCTTCCACCCATTTGGTGAAGTAATCGATGGCAACCAAGATGAACAGATGTCCATTGGAAGCTGATGGCTCAATGGGCCCGATGAAGTCCATTCCCCATGCCATGAATGGCCAGGGTGAGCCCATTGCATGTAGTTCTGTCGGAGGGACCTTGATCAAGTCTTCGTGGATGTGGCATTGATGGCATTTTTCCACAAATTTGCAGGAATCGTGTTCTATGGTCATCCAGTAGTACCCTGTCCTCAAAATCTTTTTGGCCAGGATGAAACCATTCATATAGGGCCCGCATGTACTTCCTTCAGCAGTCTTGTGGCCTCTTCGGCATCCACGCACCTGAGCAAACAGAGGTCGAGTGTTCTTTTGTACAACACTTCTTTACTTAAAGAAAAACCCATTAGCCACCCTCCTGATGGTTTTCTTCTAATTTGTTGAGCTTTTTAGAGGATATTCTCCTTTCTCCAGGTATGTTTTGATGTCGGCGTACCACGGCGTACCACGGCTTACCATCTAGCTCGGCCTCAATATGGGCACAGTGAGCCTGTTTTTCTTTCAGCGTGATCTCCAACGGATCAATGTGGGTACTCTCAGGATGCTGAATCATGGAGGCTATTGTAGCCAAAGAGTGAGCGAACTCATCCTGAGCCCTTAGAGTATGCCTGAAGTCGATGCTTTTAAATCTCCCACACAGCCTTTGTACCAGATTAACATATTGCAATATTTTATCATTCTTGGTGGCCCAATTTCCTTTCACCTGGTTCACGAGCAAGGTAGAATCCCTAATTACCGATAATTTTTGTAGGTGCGTGTCTAACATCATCCTGAGGCCAAGAATACACGCTTCGTATTCGGCTATGTTGTTTGTACATCTGAAGTTGAGCTTCACAACCATCGAGTAGTGCTGTCCTGTTTCTGATATTAGCACTGCTCCAATGCTCCATCCTTTGTAATTGACTGCTCCATCGAAGAACTGTCTCCATCATGAGTATGGCTCAATCAACTCTTCTTCCATATCCATCACCTCCTCTTCTGGGAAGAATGTCTGTAATGGTTCGGGTTCATCATTGACGGGACTTTCTGCTAGTAAGTCGGCTAGGGCTTGTCCTTTGATTGCCTTCTGTGCTACGTATACAATGTCGAATTCGCTCAGTAGCATCTTCCATTTAGCCAACTTTCCCATGGGTATTGGCTGCCGAAAGGTATACCTTAGTGGATCCATTTTGGATATGAGGTGAGCGGTGAACACTGACAGGTAATGCCTTAGCTTTTGGGAAATCCATGTGAAGGCGCAATATGTTTTCTCTACGAGTGTGTACGTCGACTTGCAGGATGTGAACTTCTTGCTCAGGCAGTAGATGACATGTTCTTTTTTGCTTTCTTCGTTATGTTGGGCGAGCATACACCAAAAAGCATTTTCTTATACTGACAGGCATAGTAGCAGTGGACTCCCTAGCCTGGGTGGCACTAAGACAGGAGGATTGGAAAAGTATTTCTTGATTTTGTCGAATGCTTCTTGGCATTCCTCCGTCCATTTTGTGGGAACGTCTTTTTTGAGCAATTTGAGGATTGGTTCCACAATCACAGTCGACTGAGCTATGAATCGCCTGATGTAGTTAAAACCTTCCCAAGAAGCTCATGACTTCTTTCTTGTTTTTGAGAGGTGGCAGCTCCTGGATTTCTTTGATCTTTGTAAGGTCTAATTCAATGCCTCTGCGGCTGACTATGAACCCTATTAGTTTACCTGCAGGCACTCCAAATGCGTACTTTGCCTGCTTTAGCTTCAGATTGAACTTGCGAAGACTGTCGAAGAACTTACGCAGATGCGTGGTATGTTCTGAACCTTCTCTTGACTTTATAATGAGATCGTCCACATATACTTCGATATCTTGATGTATTATAACATGGAACAGGGTAGTCATTGCTCTCATATATGTGGCGCCGACATTCTTGAGACCAAACGGCATTACCCTGTAATGATAGACTCCTTAAGGTGTGATGAAAGTTGTCTTTTCAGTGTCTTCCATGCTCATCACTAGTATCTGATGGTACCTAGCGAAATAATCCACAAATGACTGTAGCTTGTGCTTGGTGTAGTTATCGATGAGAATGTTGATGTTCGGAAGGGGAAAGTTATCTTTTAGACTGGCTCGGTTGAAATCCTGATAGTCCACACAGATTCAGATTTTTCCGTCCTTTTTGGGTACTGGCACTATGTCGGCCAACCAAGTGGGGTAGGACGTCACCTCCACTATCCCGGATTTGATCTGTTTTTCCACCTCGTCCTTAATTCTGATACTCATGTTCGTCTTAAATGTCCGGGTCTTTTGCGGCACAAAGCCTTCTTTTATGAGCAATATGTGGGCCACTATTTCAGTGCTCAATCCTAGCATATCAGTGTATGATCAGGCGAAGACGTCCACGTATTCCTTTAATAGAGCTATGAGCTCTTCTTTTTGTGATGCTTCTAAGTGAGCATTGATTCGTGTTTCTTTAACATTTTCTTCGTCACTGAGGTTGATCACCTCAGTTTTATCCATGTTTGGCTTTTCCTTATCCTCTAGCTCTTCCAGCTCTTCTACCAAGCCCTCTGGCATCATCGTCTCTTCGTCGTACTCCTCGCACTTTTGTTCGTTATTCTCCTCGTTCGTTTCACGACACACCGTGATATTTTCGGTTGTTTTATTACTGTTTTACTAAAAAGAAAAGGCGAGGTAAAGTTAGGTTTTATTATTATCCATTATGCATGATTACAGGGAAAGTTTTGTTATTATTAGTAAAAAAATATTGTTTTTGTGTAGACCGAGGCTTTCATTGATTAGAAAGTAATTGATTACAAATTGAGGTCCTGATCCGGAACAACGTCGGATCATTCTTATTTTTAGCATTACGAGTAATTTTTGAAAAAAAGGCAATCACTCGGGTCTCAATCGATGTCGCCATTTTTAGCAAAAAGGATTTAGAAGAAGTCCATCTCTCTACCGAGGAGCCAAGAGGGGAGTGGATGTCCAATTGTCCAGCCGCTCCCCCGGCCTCAGACTATGTATGGTTGGCATCTCTTGGCATTCTTCTTCTTGAAACAGCAATCCCAGACCCTCGTTGGCTCCCTTATCTCTCTGCATCGACATCCTTTTGGGAAATGACCGGTGCAACCCTGGAATTGGTTGAGGAAAATTTTGCATTCTTGGTTCTCTTCTGGTGGCTTTTGTGAGCTCGTCCTCTCTAGGAGTATATCCTAGACCGAAGTGGTAATTTTCCTTCGAAATTGGTACAACTTCTGTTATGCCTTCCAAATCTTTTTGTAGGTCTTTCCCTGTCTCAAAACCATTCCTCCGCATTGTGGAGACAATTATTTTGTAGATTGCTAGAATTGGTTTGTCAATTTTCCCCTCAGCATGGGTTGCCCTGACATATTCCACCACATGAAAGTCTACTCTATTAGGGCTTCCTTCGATCACGGGTATGATGTTTTAAGGATACTTCTGTTTATCTTTTTCAGCTGTTATTACAATATCTTGGCCATGCCACTCAAAATTCATGGCCTGGTGCAACATTGATGGTACAGCACCCGCAAAATGTATCCACGGTCTTCCCATGTTACACCTCATAGTTTTGTACGTTAAGATTCGTTAGGTGTTAGCTGTGTAATTGTGGATATTGGAGTACCTTCTATGATATATGAGATTATATGCGCCTACCTTATGATTATAAGGATTTAAGTTCATATAATAAGCTAGGGAAGGATTGGAGGGCAAGTGGATTAAGGAAATTAAGTTTGTTGGAACTTTGGAGAAAAGATGGGGGACAATTTTTGTCCAACTTGGAGGAATAATATCTTTTAGCATATGAGGAGTTTTGATATAGCTTAAAATCCTAAATTGAAGTTCAGGAAGTCTAGTTCCCAACACAACAAACCGCGCATCAATCCGACATCTGAATCAAACGTTATGAGCATTTTAAGACGAACTGTCAGGGCAGGGAGTAACCCTGCGTGAACACGCTTGGGAGTGGCATGAATGCACATAGAAGTAGGCAGCAACAGCGTGAACGCGCCCCAAGATGGCGCGAACGGGCTGAGCAAATTCTAGGCCGGTGCAACCCGACTCTAGAACATTATAAAAGAGGGTTTACCCCCTTATTTCTCATCCAAACCTCCTCCAAATATTCTGGAAATTTCCCCCAACTTCCAATCATCAAAGTTTAAAGCGAATTAAGTATAATCTCCGGATTTAGGTTTGGACAGCGTATAGTTGCGATCATAATATCGTATTGCGAGGGATCTTGGCTTGAATTCAAGGCAGATATTAAAGATATTACGGTTATTTTGGATGTAAGGTATGAATCCTTCCTTGTTGATTTTGATTTAGGTTTATTTACGGAGATAAAGCTATTAAATAATCGTATAATGAATTTGTGGATTGAGAAACTGGATAAACATCGTGTGAGATGTTTTATGGGATATTTTGGTATGGATGATGATGTTGTTAGAATTAGAGTTGTTGTTGTTGTGTTGGTTGTTGGTATTGGGATTTCGGGCTAGGGATATAAAAAGGGTAGATGCTGCCCGAATTTCGGCAGATTCTAAAAAAGTCTAATTTAAAGACTTAAGATAGGCATATGTCAATAAGCCTAATTGTAGTATGATTCTAATGTAGATTTACGAGCTTGGGAGGATAATCGTTAAGTAGTAGAAGATCAAACATGTATGTTAAGGTTGTTCCTTCTTTTCTTGGCATGATTCTATATATGGTAAGAGCGTAATGAACCTTGTGACTAGATATTTATCTAAGTAGAGCTTGCCATATTTTTCCCTGACTTCTGAGTGTTTTGACATTCTTTCTGAGGGGCCTTATCCCCTTCCTATGTCCTAGAGTTCATAAAGAGACAGAAGAGACATGTTACAGAGTCGGAGCCTGGCCACTTGGTCATGGAGTTGTTGCCTGGCCTACGGGTCATGGAGTTGTTGCCTGACCGATGGGTCACGGAGTTGCGCATACCTGACCTATGGGTCATGGAGTTGATTATACCTGACCTATGGGTCATGGAGTTAGTTAGACCTAGCCTATGAGTCATAGAGTTATCTATGCCTAACCCTCAGGTCACAGAGTTATATCGATAGAGTTATGTTATCTTGCCTCAAATGAAAGAAAACCTAGGTAGAGTACCTCCAGATGCTTTATTGAAATATCCAGAGTATAACTTGTTACTTTATTTCTGCTGTTACCTTGCCTAACATATTCAGTACATTATTCGTACTGATGTCCCTTTGTCTGAGGGAGCTGCATTCATGCCTGCGGGTACTGATCGACAGATTGATAGACCTCCCAAGTAGGTAGAATCGGAGATCAGCTGATTGGTGTTGCCAGGTCCTTGGAGTCTCTCTTTTTGATTACTGATTGTCTGGTACAATCACACTTTTCCTAGAGGCTTGTAGATGGGTCCTATATATATATATATATATATATATATATAGCGTGTCTGTGTAATAGCCTTGTCGGCTTGTATATGTATGTTTGGACACTGTTGGCTTTGTACGATCATAGCAGTCTCGTCGGCTTGCTCAGTTGTATATATACACGTTTTGTATCTGTGTGTGCAGTTCAGACGAGATAGTCAGTATCTATATATATATCCAGATCGCGGGTTGTGGGTATTTTCTGTGTGTAGGTAGGCCTCACTGGTTTAACCTGGGGATTACTCCCCCAGAGTTCCAGATTTAGAGTGGCTCGCTCGGGCCTGGTTTGGCTTCGGGTGCCGATCACGTCACTCCGGAATTGGGGCGTGACATCCCAGGAGCATATTTTAATTGGCGATGATTGCCATGACTTGGAACTCTGTTGTGAAGGAAGCAGGTATAATCTGGATGTTCAAATCTATCTCTCCTAAAGAATCACTTTAGGACCCATCAAATGCTCTAATATTCATCCCGCTCTGGTGGATTTGGCCAATGTTGTAGCCGACCTGTGTTAATGTGGTTAAAGGACAAATGTTGAGTCCTGCTTCATTATCGACGAGCACCCTTACTATTGCTTTGTCACGGCATTGCAAAGTGATGTAGAGAGCTCTGTTATAGGAGGCTGCTTCAACTGCAACTCTTCTTTGGAGAAGCAAATTTTGTGTTCTGCAATGAAGTGTGCTACTAACCCGGCTAGATCCTCACTGCTCGTACCCGCTAGCATGTGTTCATCATCTAACACTTTCATGAGAGCTTGCCTGCGTGATGGCGAGTTGGCCAGTAGAGGTAACACCGATATTTGTTCTAGTGTTTTATTCAGATGCTCAACAATTGAATAACCCTTTGGTTGCATATGCCGCCAAAAATCTTCGTCTTCTCCTTTAGTTATTACCCTCTTCTGGGTATTTTCTTTTTTCGCAGCAGTTTGGGCCAGTTCTTCAGGGGTGTAACATCTTTCTAAGCGATTCATGCCTTAGGCTATGGCTGCTTGTACAGTAACTAATTCTTTGGGAGCAGGCATTATCTGTCGTGCCACCTGAGCTACCATCGGTGCTAGACTAAGGTTCTGAACCTTCGTATAGCCTTTGAAATTTTCGGTGTTGGGATCATGACCTTGAAATTGGGATGATCCTGGAGTGTGAGGGAAGCCGTTGTTTTTTCAAGGGACTTAACTGTTCTGGGGACCAATGCCCTGCAAGCTTCCCAGTCTTCAAACTTTTGAATCATGTGGACTTTTTTTTTCAATAGTTGGGCAACGAGTTTGTGTTTACATTGGGAGCTGCGGCTTCTAGGATGATCTCTCCCTTATCAATCAGATCTTGGATTTTATGTTTGAGATTTATTCAATCTTACGTGTTGTGTCTTTTCCCCCCTGAATGATAGGCGCAAGTCTAATTGGTCTTGAAAAATGTATTCCTGGGCTGAGCCGATTTTGGAGGGACTTTCTGGATTAAGCCTGTGGTGTGTAACCTTTCAAAGAGTCGAGCCCTTGGCTCAAGTAGTATTGTAAATTCTCTCGTTAGCTTTCTCTCAAAAGCAGGACGTAAAGCATTGTATGCAAATGGCGGTGGTTGATTTTGGTAGTTCAACGTTGGATGGATTTGTGGTAGGTTGTTTTGTGGTGGGCGGCAAGCATGGGTTGATGCTTGGTAATTTTATGGTGGTGTTTGATAAGTTTGTTGTGGCGGTGCTTGGTAAACAGGAGCGGGTAGTCGGGTGTTTGGTGGAGCCACATAAGCTGGTACAGTAGTGGTAAAGCCTGGTTATGCATAAAATATGGGTGTAGGGTTGTAAGGTGCAGAAGATTGATGATCTTCCCGCCTTCTAAGGTTTGGGCTTGATATGTGGGATATGCTCACCACGTCCTCTTTCTTTTTATAGAAGACTCTTGCAGCGGCTTGTCCAGATGCCTTGTTGAAGACACTGATGATCTTACCTGACTTGAGACCATCTTTTATGGCCTCTCCTATTTTGACTAATTCAGCAAAGGGCCTTCCGGCCATGGACAACATTCTGCCGCAGAAGTCTGGTTCCTGTGATCTGATGAATACGAAGATCAGTTCTCCCTCACACATTGGTGGCTGCACACGGGCTGTTTCAGCCCTGCATCAGCTGGCAAACTCTCTATAGTTCTTAATTGTCTTTTTTGACCTTTTCAAGGTAGTATCGATCAGGCACTGTTTCGACGTTAAATCGAAATCTCTCCATGAATCTTTCTGTCATGTTTTCCTATGTAAACCATTGGCGAATGTCTTGGGTTGCGAACTATTCAGCGGCCTCACCCGTTAAACTTTGGCTGAATAGTCGCATGATCAGAGATTCGTTCTTTCCAATACCGACCAACTGGTCACAGTAGGACCGAAGATGTGCTTTGGGATTCCCTGTCCCATTGAACATTTCGAGCTTTGGGATCTTGAATCCTTTCGGTAAGTCTAAGTCTGGATGCATACACAGATCATCGTAACTTAAACCTATGGACTTTCTGGCGGTCCTGTTGGGCCTTTCCAATAGCTCCTCCATTTTCTTTCCCATATCCCTCTCATGTTTATCGTTTTCAACCCTCCAAGCCTTTTCCATTTCCTCATAGTGGTCCAGTTCTTTGTGTCCTGGAGAAGATTCGTTTAGGACGTTGGGAGTGTAGAAAGACACTATTTGGTGAGTGGGATGGTTGAGTGGGATTGACGCGATTTTCCCAGTTGGCACAGCTGCAACATATGGTTGGTTTGCAGGATTGATGAACATTGGTTAGGGGGTTTGATATGAGGGAGCCGAATAAGTATTTCCAAGAATTTGGGTGTATTTTTTTTATGGTGGAGTGCAGTAAGAAGCACCAACGTTATTTGGGTCAGTTGGATTTAATGGAGGTTGGATGGTTCCTGGTGGGTAGATGAGGAAGTGATCAGGCATTGGAGAGCTTAGTGAAGGAAAGGGAGGAGGAGGCCTTCTTCCTTCATTTGAGGCACCCTTGTCGGCATTTGGCTGCCTTATTCCTAGCCACCTTTTCTTGGAAGGTCGTGAGGTCAGTTAGTAATATCGCGATCACATCTTCTTGAGATGATACTTCCTGTGGGTCTTGGGTGTCTCCCTCACGGAGAACGAACTCATTACTACCATTATACAGTGTGCCAGTCTTTTTCTCTTTTCCTTTATCCTCGTTCGATAGGGATGCTAACTCGGCCTTTGATCTAGTGAAGTATGCCAGCTTTTGGTACTAAACTAATCAGCTCATTCTATAAGATAAGAATAACTCAACGGTAGGCAAAGTTAGTTAATTGGATATAAATAAAAACGCAAGATATCACATATCGGTATTTAGGAGCGCAAGTAGCACATAAAGTCACGTATTAAAGCCAGAATACTGATTGATCCTTTGTTCTAAAGGTTCGGAGGTTTTGGGCCTTTTTTTGGATTTGGGTGGATCTCAGTCCAATGGGTTGTGAGGTTGACATACTTTGGCAAACCCTTTTTCCTGTGACAAAAATTAAACAAATAGGGGGAGGGGGTGGGGGGGGATTATAATTTATATTATATAGGGTCTGAGTCTTATGTAGACTGCCTACGTATCCCACCTGGGAAAATTAGGCCCTATCGTAGTTCGTTTTACAAAATAAGGATATTTACTTTTCCTAGATATCCTTTGGGCTAACACTAACTAAAGACATCCCAAGACTAGGCCCGATAAGGGCTTCCCATGTATCCCTCCGACGGACATTCAGGTCAGCGCGGTTCCTTACATATTTATGGGAAGGGGTAGCTTTTATATGCAAAAGTGGGGGATACATAATATCTACCCAAAAATATAGCTCTGCGAGTCGTTGTCCTTACGACCTCGCTCTCTCATCTTTCCTTTCTTGTTAGTATTGTGGCGAGAAGATTACCAAAATCTCCCCCATCTTAATCATATGCTTGAGCTCAAGCCTGAATGCATAGCATTCTTCAACATCATGTCTCATAGCTCCAGTATGGTACAAGCAAAATTTGTTCTTGTTAGGCCCTATTGGCGCAGGCTCGTCGACAGGTTCCACGGGTCTGATTTTCCTCAAAGCAGCCAAAGTTGACAAGATACGGGCATACATCTCATCAAAGATTGTAAAATCATACCGCTAGATCTGAGTTTCCGTAGTGACTCATTTTTCTAAGACGATAGCATCGTGGACTAGTAGGGTATGTGGCCGCCATAAAGTTCCAATGATCCTACCATTATTTAAGCTAACAATCCTTCTCCTTAATCCCAAACATTCATTCAAGGAATGCCCGTTTGATGGCGGTGAAACGGGCATCTTTTGTAGGTATAAACCAACTCAGGGGCTGGTAGTCTGGCTCGAGTGGTGCAAGGTATCCCCATAGCTTGCATTTTCTCGAACACATCTTTACAACTGAAAGGTCAAGGAGAAACCTTGAACGGGAAAGATCGAGCTTTGAAGGCTACGCTCCACCAGGCGGGTGGATGAGGGTCTGCTCCACCATAATTTCTATGCCATGGTGGAGGTAGCTGGCACCGGCTCAGGTGAGGGTGCATAGAAATCAGATCCCTCATTAGTAGGGGCATAATAGTCAGACTCATCATTCGCATCATTTTCTTCTTCTTGAAACTCAAAGAACATCCCGAAAGGATCTTGGCCTTCCTCGACCTCTATGTCCATAGGTTCAGACTCCTCTTTTTCCATATCTTGGGGCTCAACTTCCTCTGGTTGTTCTTCTTCAGCTTTTTGTGGTTTGAAGGCTTCCTTTTGAGGCTCTAACTCCATCATCCATGGGTCGGATTCAGCTTCCTGATTTCCATTTTCCTCTTCTGGGGCTCCTTCTCGAGGTGTCTCTGGCCTCATTTCCAGCGATATGTAGTTCGTCACCAAATACCTCACTTCCTTGGAGACATTCTTCCCATAGTACTGTTCCTGTGGTATCCCTTCCGGTGGGTTACCGGCCAGATTCAGTAGCTTATTAACCTCTTCAATCTTCTTTCCTATTTCCTAAAGATGCTTTTCCATTTGCTGAACCTTGAGTCTTAGCATCTCGACGGTTTCTCCTGGGGTGAGCATGTTCTGATCTTCTTGATTTTCCATTTATAAGTCAACCTTTTTTAGTGGAGACCAATTAGGGTAAGTATTAAGTCAATTGGTCTTTTTTTTAGATATGTAATTTAAAACATTAGATCAATCGTATTCAAGTTTTAATACATAATAGCACATATAGCAAATAGGCACGTGAAGCATGTAGCAAGCAGTCATGTAATTTGTAAACAGTTAAACTACGCGTGTTCCTAAAGCTTTTTATGCCAAGGCTGTCCTAATCATTTGAACCATGGAAGTGCCATTTGTAAAGATGAACCATTGCCTCGAAAATCACCATTCATTCATAATAATATCTTCCCCGAAGGGATTACAAAAGATGACGAAGCCGACATCGGGCTATAATAATAAAACCGGTAAAATTAGCAAAGTTTTGCAGCGTTTAATGTCGAGACTTGACCTGTTTTGGCCTTTTTGGCACTTTGAAGGGCGGTCTGAATGTGAGGACGTGTCAGATATAGCTCCATTCTGACTATCACAGGATCCGACTCTTCCAGAATCTTAGCCAAACGCTCATCCGTACTTTCCAAACATTCTTTCAGTTGATCTTTTTCTCATACATCATAATGAAGTGTGGGCGCTGGGACAGGTGTGCGGCCAAATGACCTTGCAGCCATTCATAGTAGCCCGAGTCACATCCTGCTTCGAACCTGTTCTGGGCTAAGGTGTCTGGTCCCCACAGCACACGACTATTCCATTCCCTGAGAATTATACCAGCATTCTTGACTTTCTCTTTTGTATGTTCGATGATGAACTGCCCGAGGTTCCCTGCTTGGGCTATTACTTCTGCCTCAAAACCAGGATGGATAGTAGGGGAGGATTCCTTGGAGCCCGACTAATGGCACAAATGGGCAATTTTTGGCCCGAACTACTATGGTTTCATATGTGAAGTCGGGGAACAACCATTGAATCCGATCCTCAGTCAAGTCAGCGAAGAAATTAGCCCAACCAATTTTGGACATAAATCCGAGAGCTGGATAGTAATCTACGAAGTGGTCATCCGATTTTGTCAGCTCTAACCCTGAACATCTTTTGCCATGTTGATGTATTTGATGATCCAACATACTGCACCCCTGAAAGTATCGAAAATGACTCTAGCATTTGTTTAAAGCCCGGAAAATGTCTGCCAGAATGATGGATGCCAGGTCGAAATACTTGGTTTCCTGATCCCTGGTTATGTCGTAGAAGATAGCATGGGCCAAGTAGATTACTTGGGTGTCTATGGCCAGTGACTCATCCTTCAAGAATACCATAGTGCCTAGTAAGGCTATGGAAAATTCCAAAGCTCTAACATCTTCCCATTCTTCTCTACTCTTGAACTCCCTCTAATATAGAGTATACCCGGTGACGTCCCCGAACCTCCGATACAGATCTCTAAAGGCTACAGTGGGTCCGTGTGCCTACGGCGCCTCAGTTAAGGTAAGAAACTCCATGAATTAGCCGACGGTGGGTCTTTGTGGGAATAACACATTGTGATCTGGCTTGTGTAGGCTCCTTAGACAGGTTCCATTACTGTCTATGGCATCCCTAATTTCCTCTAGGGTCAGAGTCATCTCGATATTACCAAAATGGAATAACATTTTCTTATCGTCCCAATACCCGGCTAATACCTCTATTAGCTCTAGACAACCCTTCATTGTCATGATAGAGGGTAGATGACCTAGAGTGCCGCTAATTGTCCTTCGATGAGCATCACCTAACCATTCCCACCAAGCTCTCAATACGTCTGGAGCCTCGGTAACTATGCCGAAACGGATTCTGCATTCCATCTAAAAAACAAAACACAGTTAAGATTTCCCCTGTCCCCATAGGATCAATGGTTCATCACATAGGCACAAACATGCTTCCATATAGCACATAAATGAAATGCGGTGTTTTTCAGGTCATAGACCATTCGAACACAAGGTAGTCTTTCTTAATGAGCCGTAGGTAGGTCTGAGATACCCAGGGCTCGTCTAAGGATACATGCTTTAGCTCAGTAGGGATTTGGCTTAACTCTATCCTAGTTTTCACTAGAGTAGACTTTTCACAAAAGACTGGAAACCCGAGTGGAAGACTAGGGCTGAACCGTTAGGGCTAGTGGACGACCGCAAACCAACCCCGCCTCATAATGGTTCGAAAAGAAATATTTTGGTTTCATATTGAAGGAACGACCGCGTGCTCCGTGAAGTCGCCTTTAGAACAAAGTGTAAAATAAATGTTGGGAGTGGCGGAGTTATGATATGCATGCAATGACAGTTAATAGTTGCGGGAAAATAAATACATAAACATTTAAAGAAAATATACTCATATTATATTGGAATCCTTATGGTTAGAACCTTTAAGTTCTCCAGCGGAATCGCCATCTGTTACGATTCGCATTTCGCGGCTGAGGCTAGCGCTAGGAAAGCTACGTTGAACTTGTTGGTGCACTTTCAAACTTTGTTTTAAAAGAGTTGCCACCTAATTTTTAGGAAAGTAGGAAAACTAGTTTCGAAGGATTTATTCATGTATAGTGAAAAAGCCTTCATAATCCAAAGTTTTAGGTAAGGGTTCTGGTGATCCCCTAGGGAAGGTGTTAGGCACCCTAGTATTAAGGATCTTTACTATACGGTTGACCTTCAAATTTTAATTAATGAGTATTTGCATGAACTGTTTATTTAGTGTTTATGTCACAACCCAGCCAGAGGGCCATAACGGGTACCTAGAGCTGGGCTACCGAGCACCACCTAGCATGCTTCTTCAAATCTTATCTCAGTGGACCACATATCTAACTCACAATTATCATAGTCTGTACAAGCATGAATTCTCAAATAAAAGCTCATCTATATGATTATCATCAACTTCGCCCCATATATACATATAAACAAGCCAAGAAGGCTACAAAAATGATATACAAGATATGAACCGGTGAGGTTCTGAAACGTCTATCTATACACACATGTCTACGAGCCTCTACATGGAGTGTAAGAAATCAAAAAGACGGGACAGGACCCCGCCGTTCCCAAACATGTACACATTTCAATTTTTCATGATTCTTTGGCATATCAAAAATTGAAATCATCATCATAATCGTCATAATTATCATCACAAAGAGCATTATCAACCATGTCATAAGAATCATGAAAATTATGGGCTTCCAGCGTTTCTAGGAATAAGAATATGGTGAATATCATGGGTAGGTTCACAACTAGGGAATCATGCCTTTAGAAAGAAAAGGATTATCCTTACAGGCTATCCTTACATACCTTCACGTCTTCTTAATTACTAAACATTTTCCTCCAAAGCCCGTAAAATCTACATTCAAGAGGATTCATAACAAGGTTAAGTCTGGAAAACATGCTTAAGTCCAAACTAACATAATTAACGAGCTAACGAAATTTGGGCAGCACTTCCCCTATTTTATCGACTTCCACCATATTACAAAACAGCCCCCAAACAACAATAACAATATCCATAATATCAAAATCAAGAAGTTACATTCAATTTAGTCTCAAATTTAACCAAAATCCCCTTTTCAAGTTCACCTCATAGTCATGTTCTTCACTACAATACTTATAGCTTCTCCACTGTAATTCTTTTCCTTTCTAGGAGTTACTAAACCTTTACATCAACTCAAACATATGAATAGGATGAAGAACATACATTATAATAGAAGAACGTTACTTTACTCAACTTCCTTCCAAGATCAGGTTCACTACAACTTTGAATGGAAGCGAGAACCATCACCCCCCATGGATTTATCTTGAGGTTTTAATGTTTGATCTTCCCTCTTGATGATATAGAGGTGTGAAGTGGTAGGGAACCTTCAATAACCCTTAAGACTCCTCTATAAATGTGGGGAAATAAGTGTGGGGAGTTGGAACGAAAATGAGGTCTTTGGGGATTTAAAAAGGTGGCAAAAATCGCACCCCGCTCCAATTTGCGGTGAGTATGCGGCCGCATACTCCCTCCACCACTTTGGGGTGATGTTGGCCAGTAATTTCACCCAAAATGGGGAGTTTGTGGCAGGTATCCGACCCAGCATACTGAGTATGCGGCCGCATACTTCCCTAACTTCGCCGATTTCGCGAAATTGCGTTCTTTTCGATTTGTTTGACCTCCAATCCTTATGGAGCCTTCTTGGGACTTGTATAAAACTTCATTAAACATATAAGGGGCCCTATAGCTCCCCCTCAAGGTAATATTAAGCAATGTATAACTCAAATGCTACGTAATCTTCCCGAAACATGACTCCAACTCCAATTTCTCCAACAACTTTCTTCTACCGCTTCATATAACTCCGAAACCGTAAGGTATACACTTAACATTAGAAAATATCCTTCCTAACCTTATGAGGGCTTCATGTCCACTTTAGGCTTCCGTTAGTTCACTCATAAGGCAAACGTCACGAAATTTCCAAGGTGTAACAGTTTATTTCCCGCATTTATAAAAGATTGTCATTGCTTTCATATTATTTGGCTTTTCGAAAAAAATTGAATATATCCCCTTTCTATATAGGGTATTTTAGGTTTGAATTTATTATATCCGGGTAAGAATAGGCTCCTTTTATGTATACGGGTAAGAATAGGATCCTTTTATGTATAAGGATAGTATATCTTGTTTATGAAATGGTCAAAAATGCTTTTGGTTTATATATATATATACATACATATATATATAAGTCCCTTTTTTCAGTTCATGCTTAATCCAACACCTTGTCTCGGGTCAACTCATATAATACGTTGGAACGCCTTAGTCCAAAACTTTTTTCTCACAAATGTGTTTCACCTATTTTTTGAAATAGTCCGGTTTATAGAAAATGATTTAGTTTTGACTTGTGAGTTTATATATATTAACAAAATTGAATTGTTGTTTTAAAACTGGACTTGGGTCCAAAACATGTCTTTTACCAAAGTGGTATTTTAGTGAGCTTAGCCCAAATTCTTGTTACACTATTTCTAAAATGAGAGGTCAATGGGACTTGGCCCAGAAATCTTTGTTTTTCTGTTGGGATTGGCCCAAAAATCACTCGTTTGTTCAAATCTAGCTTTTAACCCAGAAAAACGTTTTTTCAGTCCAGAACTATTGTAATTTATGGAAAAAAAGAAGCCTTTATCCCTCATTTGCAAAAAATTCGATTGCGTATTTTTGAGTAGTTTGTTAACACGTAGATATGCGAAATCATTTGCCCTTCATTAAAGTTATATTATGAAAAGAATCATTTGTTGTCACCTCGTTTTAAAATCATTATATTTAATCCGGGTTTTGAAAATCATTTGGGGACCTAAAGTCTACTAAACGGCGTAGGCACTGTTGTCCTAAGACGGCTAGTTCAAAACATAAAGATTCTACTATAATAGAGTTTTTACAAGTTTATAAATACAATTAAAACAAAATTAAAAATAAAAGGAAGGCATAAATAATTAAATAAAGGCAGAGGGAGACTAGGGGCGTACCAAGTTCCTAGTTGGCCATTTCACCCATGGTTGGACCTTCTACGCATATAATACATATTTTAGCTTCCCTTTCTTTACTGGACTCGATCAAAAATGCGAAGGATTGCCTGTTGGGCCTCGGCCCAATAGGTTGGCTTTGTACTCGGCCCAAATGGCCATGCGGTGAAGAAGAGGAAAAAGAAAAGGGACCCGGTTAGTTTATATTTACTGAACTTATCACATATATAACAATACACATGTATGTACATCAAATTCATTCACAAGTCATGCAATTAAAAGTATTTGTATATATGTTATTGGTCTCCACTGGTAGGGATTTAGACAGTAAAAAGGTGGGGAAGGTCATCACCATCCATATTCTTGATGCTGCACAAGATCTAAGAGGTTTCATGAACCTCAATCATAGCAAGACATCAGGGGAAGGCTAAGAACCGACCCCAAAATTACCTCATCCTCCCAACCAGTACAGCCCTAGGAGAAATAATAGTAAAATAGAATTCCACAGTCATATACAAGGACATATTACAACCGGAGGAAAACTGGAAGAAATAGGCAATGTATGCTAGGAGGGAATTGACATACACAAATGTAGTATAGCCGAGGGCAAAACTGAAACAAGTGGGCATAGTATGGACAGAAGTAGATTGCAACATGGATGTAGCATAACTAAAGGAAAAACTGAAGCAAATAGGCATGATATGAACATAAGCATATTGCAGCATAGATGTAGTATAACCAAGGCAAAACTGAAGCAAATAGGCATGGTATGATCCTAAGAAAATTGACTTGCACATATGTAGCATAATCAAAACAAAACTAAAACAAATAGGCATGGTATGATTATAAGCAAATTGACTTGCACAGATGTAGTATAATGAAAACTGAACTGAAACAAATAGGCATAGTGTGGAAAGAGGTAAATTAACATGCACATATATAGTATAACCAGAAAGCAATACAAAAAAAAATAGACATAGTTTGGAAAGAAGCAAATCCAAAGTACATGAGCATGGGGGATCAAGAGTAAATTTCAGCATACATGTAACACCCCGTACCTTTAAACTAAGCCTTGACCATGATTCTAGACTTAGAAGACCAGATAAAGAATATGGGAATTGGAATTTCCTCTTCAGTTGTAAGATGGGGGTTTAAGCCCATAAATAGTGACAGTTTTTCAGTATACGGGCCATATTTCAAGTCGTAAATTGGTACCAAAGATTTCTGAGCATTCTGGAATTTAGCATTTTGAGGTTACATTATTAAATACGGATCGTATTTTGAAATACGGCCCATATTTCAAAACTTATTTGGAATTTGGAAAAACTTCCTTGATGAAAGTTGTAGATCTTTGAAATACCTTTTTAACGGTATATTATGGGTGTCAATCGGACATCTGTGCAAAGAGTTATGGTCATTTTACTGAAGAGTCATAATGCAGTCCACACAGAATACGGACCGTATTTCAAAATACGGCCAGTATTTTACTGGGCATAAAATTTAATTTTTCAGAACAGTATATATTCGTCCATATCAGTTCAAATCATTATTTTTCATTCCTTCAAGCCCTAGAACGACCTCCTACCCTCTCTCATCATCAAGAACACCAAGGTAAGCCTACTCTAATTATTCTAAGTCAATTTTAATACATACCCTTGTAATCTAAATAAGAAATCATCATTCCTAACCTAGGGTTTTCAAGAAAACCCATCTCAAGGTTCAAGATTCAAGATTTTGGAAATCTTCTTCAAAGTTCAAGTCTTTAATTCAAGTTTTGGAGCATTACCAGGTATATGGGGTTGCTATCTACGTGTGTGAATATTATTGTTCTTTCCCACGCCTCTTCTTCCATAAAAGTATGAATCTTTACGAAAACTAGAGTTTTTAACCATGTTCATGATAACCCTAGGTCTATGTCCCATGATTATATTATGTATTGAATTATTATTAATTCTTCATTGAGTTCTTGATATTTCATTATGATTATTGAGAATCCGTCCGAAATCTATGAAAACCCATACTTTGCATCCCATGGGTTCCTACATGCAAGTTATGAATCATTACGTTATTTTTAAGAAAACACTCTACATGATTTACACGTTTTCATGCAAGTATATTATGTAACTATATGGTTCAAACCCATGTTTTATAAGCTATTTGATATGAAATCGTGTTTATGTTATATCACTTCAGAACATGCTTACAAGTTATTTCATTACACCATGTTACAAGTCATTTCATGAAACCATGTTACAAGTTAATTTCGTGAAATCATGATTACAAGTTAGTTACAAGTTATTTCATGAAAATCATGGGCTTCTTAGCCAACTTTATCATGTTCATATTTTTGGGAGTTACTTAGTTAACCGAGAAGGCTCAGTAAAGCCTGAAACTACGTAGCCACCGTAGGATAAGGGTTGTCAGCAAGGAGGCAACACCTTCATTATGCAGTTTGGATCCTTACATGCTTATTATTATTTAAATCTCAGATCCCTGGCAAGGTGTGAGTGTTCTGCTGATAGGACGCACGTACCAAATCATGCTTTCAGTTATATTATAGCACTCTCCACGTTACAAGCAGTTATATATACATGTATTTCCATTGATTTACTGTTTTCAGACTTTACTCACGCTTCATGCTCATGTTGAGGTTATATTCAGTTTTAGTTCATGTCTTATACCTATATTATATATATCTATATGTAATTATGTCCATGTCAGATACTCATGTTCATGACCAGGTTTCAGTTTCAGTTTCAACCCTTATCATGTTATTTCATTCAGTTGTTGTACTGGTAAGTACATTCAATGTGTTGACGTCCCCTTTTATTTCCCGGGTGCCTGCATTTCACAATGCAAGTACTAATTTACAGGACGACGCATCTGTTCAGTAGGACAGCATTCGTATCAGCTTATTGGTGAGCCCCATCTCATTCGGGGTTTAGTTAACTCTTTATTTTATGATTAACTATGCATCTAAGGTATGCTGGGGCCTTGTCCCAGCAAGTATTTTTCCATGTTAAGACTTATGTTAGAGGTTTCATAGACTAGGCAAGTCAGTTATGTCATGTCACACTTTCGGAGTCGTATAACCATTTTGGCTCATTCATGTTATTTCCGCACTCATGTTTAAACAAGTATTTTGATTAAGTATTATGACTTATTGCATTTTATAAAGGCTCATCATGCATTCACATTATATTTCGCTCATGTTATGCCTCATGATGATTCAGTAAGCCATGTGGTTCGCTCGGTCACATGCAGTAAGGCACCGAGTGCCGTGTTTCGCCCAGGCCATGGTTCGGGGCTTGACAAAGCTTGGTATCAGAGCCCTAGGTTCAAGTGTCTTAAGGAGTCTATGAAACCGTGTCCAGTGGGGGAACTTTTATATGTGTGTGGCGCCTACATATATAAACAGTTGACCACCAAGACATTTAAGATTGTCTCACTTCTTTCAACTCTAGATCGTCCATAAAGCTATGTTCTCAGAAATCACTCAGAGTCATGTGTTGTTTCCCGTTCTACTGACTACGCCTCGTCTCAATGAATGAGGAGATGTAAATATGATCATTATCAATGTGTTGCTTTCAGATGGAGTCATCAGGAATTATTCTAACTCGTGCCATGAAGGTTAGAGCAGTAAGTAACATTCTTTTTTCATCGAATTATGAGCGTATCAAATGCGTAAGCGGCGAGAAGGAAATTCGAGGCTCAAAACTTGCTAAATAGTGCATGGTGTGTTTATCAGGTGATAGTACCATTTGAAAGGCAAGTTTCAATATGGTCGTACACGTAGGTTATATACGCTACAGAATAAGTTTATTTGGACTCTTTGACCATAGAGCTATAATATAAGGATGATGGTTCAGATTTAAGATCCCACGAGGTAACATGTTATGAAGTTAACCGCAGCAGGCATAAACTTCCACGGTAGTTTTGAGCAGGAAATAGCCTAAGAGCCAACCACCTGTAATACTAGAAAGTCTCAACTTTTTCAAGGATATATATATTTTTCCATATGATCTATGTACATGACTAGGAAGGGACTGATGCGATAAGAAAACCACGAGCAGATGATATTGATTTTTTTTGTAGGGTTAGTTTTAAATTATTTAAGCTTATTCCGATCAGACCTAGAGAGTATGACATTAGTAAGTTACTACAAGAAACAGATATTACTATGAGATAAAAGATATGACAATTCCCTCTAAGGTTATGTGATTAAGTATTTATCCCTGATGTGTATAGTATGATATAATTTTGAAAGTGTATAGGGAGTTTGGGGTTAGTTGTTACAATAGTATGATATAATTTTGAAAGCGTATAGGGAGTTTGGGGTTAGTTGTTCCAATTCCTTGTTTGAGACAGATGAAATTTCCCTAAGTGTGATCCATGTCTATAGTTCAGAAAGATAGTATACAACCCTACAATAGAGTCAAATAAGGAGGAAGAGTTATAAATAACCTTATGCTTCACTTTAGTACTCAAAGAAGAATTAGAGAATATGATGCTAGCAAGTGGTTAACAGAAGCATAGTGAGTAAGTTTGAATAGATACAGTGAATTAGAAATTTTCAGCAGAGTTAGTAGAAGTACGATTTGAGTTCCTTAGTCAAGTTAGCACTACTAAGTGGATACCTGTCTGAATACACCGAAGGCATATTAGAACCCAAAGGGTTTAAGTTAGATTTGAGGTATAGAAATTGGTGTAAGAAGAAAACCATCTAAGCAGTAAGAGAGCAAGCTACAGAAGAAAAGCCTTTAAGAGTTATCAGAAAAGAGTTTTCCCCAAGACTGACAAAGCTAGTATGCCAGTTATGTACATTAGAAACCCGTTTATTTAAGTAATCCAGTTTTCCCAGTAAGTAATACTTTCTTGAAGTAAGCCAAAGAAATGAGTCGTCAGTATTTTAGAGGAAATTAGCGGAACCACTAGATGACCACTTATCGCTAACTCGAGAGATCCACATGCTTTAAATGTCAGCTTTTGAACTAAGGGGAAGATCCTCCGATAAGGTGCTGATATAGATTATGTGTTTTGTAAGTTGATAGGTGTTAAGGAGATTATGTCAGAGGATCAAAATTTTTTGTAGCCAAGATAAGGTGTGTAGAATGCGATTTTTGTCATGCCCATTGAGATCAAGTACTAGGTAATTATGTTATGAGATAAAGTTCTAGATCGAATAGCGGGTTTTAAGGGTATAACGGTTCCAACTCCAGAGTAATTCATGTACTATGTCATACTAATGCCCAGACGTACTCTACTCGTGCCTTCCATACCCATATCATGCCCATGTTAGAGATTTACACTCCACGTTTAAGATACAAGAATTAAGACTCCATACGATAGTAAGCTATGCAAGGGAATGTCCTTTCATGTTTCGCACATCAGGTGTGCTTATGTCTAAAGTTAAAAAACCGCATTCAGGTCTCACATATCTATCATGCTTTTATACTCATGTCTATGTTCTAGCATCTAAGTACTTTTCAAATCTGATGATGATCTTGACACCTATGATTATGTTGTCCATGTTACCACATACTCGTGCTCCAATCCATTTCGCTATGCATCCCACTTATAGCGGCATTGTAACAATGATTTTGTTAGATAATAATGAAGGTGAACCAAGATGGATGTCCTACCCACGATTCTATGTAATTCGTGTTTATGTTTCTTTGGCTAATGTTTTAAAACATCTCATAGCTTGGCACAAAGTATGCCCTTATCTTTTCCGAAGTACCTATGCCATTTTTATGTTCAAAGTGACTTTCTACCCATATATTAGATGCTCGAGGAACGAATTATACATGTCTATAATTCATTCTTTCATGAGCCTTATTTATAACAAGGGCGTTTACTCACGGTGATCAGAGTATGCTATGTTGAACCATGTCCTATTCTTTCGATATATATAAATTCTAAAGGTAATGTTTTATCCATGCCCTATGTCTCTGACCCAAGAGTGATCCTATAATTGTACTCCACGCAAATCACACTTATGTCTTATTATTAGCTCAATACTCAAGAAATCAGGTCCAGATGCCACGATATACATCTATGATGTACTCATGTAAATGTCAGGTTACTCATGGTCCCATGCCCCATGTCATGCTATTCATGTTTCACGCCATATGAATCACTTTCCCATGTACGCATGTTCCACATTACGTCCTCCATGTACAATGCACCATGTCATGTCTGTTCTCTAAAGCAAAGTATCTCATGTGAACAGTACCAATAATTCCTTTTCTCTCAGTCCTCTATAATTCGCTCACGAGAATGAGCAAGATGAGCTAAGGTATTCATAATCATGATTAACAGCTAACAAGATAATCAGAAGTAAGGTGCATTCTTATATTCAAATAGATATTTTTCATGTACCCTGTGGTACTTATCTCAGGAGTATTCTACTCAGATTCGACGTATTCATGTCATGCCTATGCTAGATATTTATGAATACCTATGTTAGGATCATATTCTTGTTATACGACTCAAGTCTGTTGCATTCACATCGAGTTGCGCTTACATTCAAAGCCTAAGTCATACTCCTATCTCATATTACCATGGTGACATACTAACGTCTATGATTAAGTCTCTAAGTATCCAAATCCTACCCACGCTTAGTATTCAACTCTCATGTTGTAACAATCATGTTTTCGACATTCAGATCCCATGTTACGATATCCATTTTTACACGTATTCGTATCTCATGACAGTTTAGCACTCATGTATTCATGTCGTCCAGTCTTCATGTATTTATGTCCCACGTCATGCGTCTCACGCCCAGGTAATCATGTCATGTTCGTGCCTATTTCGAGTACTCATGTCATTTGTGCCTACGGATTTTCTTCCAAACCCCATGTATAGTAATCATGTAATCATTCAGCCAATATCCGTGTGTTCAAGCCAGCTCAGTATTTATGTTAGCTACATTCAAGATTCAATAATAACGTTATATCACATCATGCGTATTAAGATACCGTGTGAGTTGTTTGTTGGTACTTTTGCTAGCTGGAAAGCGTTTGAGAAATGTCGTGAGGGTCCGAATTATGAAGGAAGTCCTGTCATAAATTTTGTAGATTCCAGAGTTAGTAGCGATTCTTAACCACTAGTCATAAATCGAGGACAAATGTTTCATGATTCTCATTCATGTAGGTACTACTCAGTTTCATGTTTCCCATGTACATGTTTCCATGTAATCACATATTCAGTTCTTATGATCCATGACCATGTTCCCACGTAACCATGTCAAGCTCTTATGTTTTATGTCATGTTTCTTTCATGTTCATGTATTCAAGCCATGTCCAACCATATTCTTAACCATGACCCATCATTCGAGGACGAATGATCCCAAGGGGGAGATATTGTAATACCCCGTACCTTTAACCTAAGCCTTGACCATGATTCTAGACTTAGAAAACTAGATAAAGAATGTGGGAATTGGAATTTCCTCTTCAGTTGTAAGATGGGGTTTACGCCCATAAACAGTGGCCGTATTTCAGTATACGGGCCATATTTCAAGTCGTAAACTGGTACCAAAGATTTCTGAGCATTCTGGAATTTGGCATTTTGAGGTTACATTGTTAAATACGGACTATATTTTGAAATACGGACCGTATTTTAAAATGTATTTGGAATTTGGGAAAACTTCCTTGATGAAAGTTGTAGAGCTTTGAAACACCTTTCCAACGGTATATTATGGGTGTCAATCGGACATCTGTGCAAAGAGTTATGGCCATTTTACTGAAGAGTCATAATGCAGTCCACACAGAATACGGACCGTATTTCAAAATACGGCCGTCTTTCAAAATACGGACAGTATTTTACTGGGCGTAAAATTTAATTTTCTAGAACAGTATATATTCGTCCATATCAGTTCAAATCATTATTTTTCATTCCTTCAAGCCCTAGAACAACCTCTTACCCTCTTCCATCATCAAGAACACTATGGTAAGCTTACTCTAATTATTCCAAGTCAATTATAATACATATCCTTGTAATCTAACTAAGAAATCATCATTCCTAACCTAGGGTTTTCAAGAAAACCCATCTCAAGGTTCAAGATTCAAGATCATGGAAATCTTCTTCAAAGTTCAAGTCATTAATTCAAGTTTTGGAGCATTACCAGGTATGTAGGGTTGCTATCTACGTGTGGGAATATCATTGTTCTTCCCCACGCCTCTTCTTCCATAAAAGTATGAATCTTTACAAAAACTAGGGTTTTTAATCATGTTCACGATAACCCTAGGTCCATGTCCCATGATTATATTATGTATTGAATTATTATTAGTTCTTCATTGAGTTCTTGATATTTTATTATGATTATTGAGAATCCGTCCGAAATCCATGAAAACTCATACTTTGCATCCCATGGGTTCCTACATGCAAGTTATGAATCATTATGTTATTTTCAAGAAAACACTCTACATGATTTACACGTTTTCATGCAATTATATTATGTACCTATATTGTTCAAACCCATGTTTTACAAGCTATTTGATATGAAACCGTGTTTATGTTATATCACTTCAAAACATGCTTACAAGTTATTTCATGAAACCATGTTACAAGTTAATTTCATGAAATCATGATTACAAGTTATTTCACGAAAATCATGGGCTTCTTAGCCAACTATATCATGTTCGTGTTTTTGGGAGTTGCTTAGTTAACCGAGAAGGCTCAGTGAAGCTTGAAACTACGTAGCCACCGTAGGATAAGGGTTGTTAGCAAGGAGGCAACACCTTCATTATGCAGTTTGGATCCTTACATGCTTATTATTATTTAAATCTCATATCTCTGGCAAGGTGTGAGTGTTCTGCTGGTAGGACACAAGTACCAGATCATGTTGTCGGTTATATTATAGCACTCCCCACGTTACAAGCAGTTATATATACATGTATTTCCATTGATTTACTGCTTTCAGACTTTACTCACGTTTCATGCTCATGTTTAGGTTATTTTCACTTTTAGTTCATGCCTTATACCAATATTAGATATATCTATATGTAATTATGTCCACGTCAGATACTCATGTTCATGACCAGGTTTCAATTTCAGTTTCAGCCCTTATTATGTTATTTCATGTCCCGTGTTATTTCATTCAGTTGCTTTACATACCAGTACATTCAATGTGTTGACGTCCTCTTTTATCGCCTGGGGGCTTGCATTTCACAATGCAGGTACTGATTTACAGGACGACGCATCTGCTCAGTAGGACAGCATTCGTATCAACTTATTGGTGAGCCCCATCTCATTCGGGGTTTATTCAACTTTTTATTTTATGATTAGCTATGCATCTAAGGTATGCTGGGGGCCTTGTCCCGGTGAGTATGTTTTCCATGTTCAAACTTATGTTAGAGATTTCATAGACTAGACAAGTCAGTTATGTCATGTCACACTTTCAGAGTCGTATAGCCATTTTGGCTCATTCATGTTATTTCCGCACTCATGTTTAAACAAGTATTTTGATTAAGTATTATGACTTATTGCATTTTATAAAGGCTCATCATGCATTCACGTTATATTCCGCTTATGCTATGCCTTATGATGGTTCAGCAAGCCATGTGGTTCGCTCGGTCACATGCAGTAAGGCATCGAGTGCCGTGTTTCGCCCATGCCATGGTTCGGAGCGTGACAATATAAACATTAGGTAAACAGAAGAAAATTACAACACATGGATGGAGTATGGCCTGAAGCAGTATTGAAAGAAGCACATAGACGTGGCATAACTGGAAGCAAGCTGCAGGTCATAGATGCAGTATAGCTAGAAACAACAGTGAAAAAAACACATAAACATGGCATAGCTAGAAGCAAGCTGCAGGTCTAAATGCTCACAGGGATAGCACAAGGCAATTCATATAATGGCAACAATAAAAAGGTACATGTGTAAGATTCAGACATAACTAAACAAATATATACACAATCTGAATTACAACATTCATTGAATTCTCAGGGGGCCATATGTAGGATCAGGGTGTGGTGTAACAAGACAAGTTGGAGTCTAAACAAGCATGGTATGATTGAACATACAAAATCAGGCCAATTTAATTCCAACTAATCATTGCAGGACACAACAATCCACATAAAACAACTATAGACAGATAAACTGACAGAATCATGTACATATAAACAGGCAAGATCATTTAAGTTAGGGTCATAACCATTTCTCAGCCCCTAAAGGTCTCATTAAGTTATTTAGAGTCATAGCATGGGGCAGCTTGTCATTAGTAGGTCACTCAAGTCCTTTTAACTTCACAGAATTATCACAAGTAGGTCTAAACTCTCCACAGGTCATGCCATGTCATAAACTCTATCCAACCCAGTCCCAGAGATGCATACAACTTGATGGTCAAGCAATGGTAATTTCTCATGTAGGCAAGACATTCTCAGATATGCAGGAAGACAAATAGTCAAACAGTGACACTAAACTGTGTAAGAAAGTCATTAGATTTTAGATCAGAGACAAAGACAATTGAAGAATGGACATAGCAGGGAGGTTCCCACTTGAAACATTGCACTAATTCATTTAAGAGAAGAGTCTTGTAACTTAAAGCATACATTTGGACTAAAAGGTTTAACTCATATTTCTTTTACAAATCCTAGCATATGACAATAGTACCTACTGACTAGAACCAATGCTAATTCCTACATATATGTACACTCAAAACCTTCAAGAAAGGGCATTACATAGGCATGTCATGTAAGTAATCAGTCAAACAATCTTGGATCAAGCTTAGTTCCTAATAGTGATTCCTCAAAACATTTAATCTAAGAAGATCTTTAAAAGAAAGCTTATGGCATAGTTGTGTCCTCAAATCAAAGACTCATTCAACATCAAAAGGAATCTAAGATACAAGATGCAGATGCATAGACTGGAGAGAACAGGATGCACATGATTATAAGTAAAAGCAGCTCACTACTCAATCTCTGAATGGTATTGATGTAGAACATTACTAGTTTTACCTCTGAATAGTCCCTTCATATCAACAGACAATGATCATATAAATTTAAACATTCTTAGATGATCCTATATTCCCTTTTATAGTTGTAACCTTAGTCAATACACAATAGTGAATTAAAGACAGATAATTGGCTCATGTGAGGCTAGACTTGTTTACCCATTAATCTAGACTCAAGTCATTAAGTTCAGGACCATATATATAATATTCTAAATGCTTAAAGTACTACACAACACTAAAGTTTCATTTGAGGGTTCAAAACAACATCAGTGTCACACGACCAAGTTGACTTAATGTTTAGTTACTGTAAGCCTTTTTTATACAAAGAAAACCTTATTAAATGACTAGCTAAGCATCATGTTAGGTAGGGGTGGGCGTTCGGTTCTCCGATTCGATTTTTCAAACTTCGGTTCGGGCTTTTCGATTTCGGTTTTTTGAAAGTGGACACCGAACACCACACCGAATTAATTCGGTTCGGTTCGGTTTTTTGAAGTTCGGTTCGGTTCGGTTTCGGTTTCGGTTTTTCTAATTCGGTTTTCTACTTGTAAAATGGACTTTCTTTAATAGACGGCATGTCATTTATCTTACGTACAACTAACCATATTTGCAACTCAACTATTCTACTGCTGACTGCTTTACATAACTACTACAAAAATCAGTAGCAGCAGCACTAATACAAAAATCGTTTTTTCCAGTGATAAGTAGCACTAATACAAAAATCAGTAGCAGCAGCCCACAGTGATAAGCAGCACATCACTAATACAAAAATCAGTAGCAGCAGCCCACCGCCCCACAGTGATAAGCAGCACAGCACTAATACAAAAAACAGTAGCAACAGCCCACCTGAAAATCAGTAGCAGCAGCCCACCCGAAAATCAGTAGCAGCAGCCCACCCGAAAATCAGTAGCAGCAGCCCACAGTGATAAGCAGCACAACACTAATACAAAAAACAGTAGCAGCAGCCCACCCGAAAATCAGTAACAGTAGCTAAGTTGGCACAAAAATCAGTAGCAGCAGCCAGCAGCAGCAAAACTAAACCACTAGGCTTAAAGCCTTCAACTTAAAACAATAACAATAGCCAGCCAGCATCAGCAAAAGTGCAAAACAACGCACAAGGCAAAAACAAGCAACACAAATAACAATATAACATAAGCTTAAAACGAGCAGCAGCCAAACTGCCAAACAACATAAATAAACAACACAAATGTCTTAAAATTTAGCTCCAAATACAAAAAATTAGCTGTCACAAACTAAGTCTTAAATCCATTGTCTTAACACAACACTAGCAATCACAATTCGGTCCGAAATTCACCAAATTCAAAACACAAGCTCAAATTTGAAGGCGAATTTGCCTCTCTTGTTGACGCTCAAGACATTTCCCAATATGTTTCATCAAGGAACCTGTGTCATTCACTCTTGAATTATATTTAAGTATCATACCACATGTCAAGCACCTTAATTTACGCCCTTCTTCATTGTCTTGAACTACCGCAAAATATTCCCAAACATGTGAGCGAGCATTAGGAGGCATTGTTGAACTTGAACATAATAAAAAATAAGACAAAACCAAAAGTTAGAATATTACTTTCAAGATAAAAGAATAGAAATACAAAATAAAATATTAAACTTACCACTAGTAGCAAATTGCAATCAAACTCCCTAAATCAAACATCAACAATGCAAGGATCTCTTCCACTATTTGCTATCTCTAAAGGAAATTTAATCAAATATGTCATACAACATAAATAAGTATATGATTTTTGCACTAAAAAACACAAAAAAATATAAAACCTTACCAAGTTCAAGTTGCTCAAGATACTCCAAATTTTCTTCCACACTAACGGGTTTAGTCTCTTCTCTAAGCCAATCTTGGGCACAAATAAGAGATTGCACACATTTAGGAGTCAATGAACTTCTAAATGGATCAAGAATACGTCCACCGGTACTAAATGCACATTCCGATGCCACACTAGAAATCGGAATAGCCAACACATCACGAGCCAACTCCGAAAGCACGGGAAATCTAGGAGCATTTATTTTCCACCAATCTAAGACCTTAAACTCGACACATTCATCTTCAGGCTCTTGTTCTTCACTAATGTATTTATCCAACTCCGATTTAGCACCCCCACATCCGAAGTCTTCCTTTTGTTTCTTCAACTGAAGCTTAGTTCTCAAAGCTTTTGCTCTCAAAGAGGTGTCAGAACTAGAAGATACATCAGATGAGCATTGAGATGAAGAAGATGCAGATGGAGATGATTTATGATGAAATTCTCTTGAATAATTTTTGAGATACTCTACAAACAAAGATTTCATATAATCATACACTCCTTTGCTTACTTTCTTTCCTACTTCCTCCCTAAATAGCTCTTCAAGCCCAAAGCTAACATACACAAACTTATTACGAGGATCCAACACGAAAGCAATGAAAATCATTTTGTTCATCTTTTCAGGATCACCCCAATACTTTTTAAAATTTTCTCTCATCCGCTCAGCCATTTTACTCAAATTAAGATCTTCACTTTCTAAACACACTTTCAAATATACATCGAGCTCACATATATCCTCAAAATGAACATTAGAAGTAACATAATGTGAACCTGAAACCTTTACGGTGAGCTCGTGAAATATTTCAAGAAACTTTATCACATTCCTTACATTCACCCAATCATCAGATTGAAGAGGACCTGCAACACTTCCATCTTCAAGAACATGAGTAGAAAGATAATTATTAAAGTTCTCATAAAAAAGATCAAACCTATCAAAGGCCTTCTCAAAGTTTTGTGCCGTATCCAACATCAAGTAGGTGGAATTCCACCTAGTAGGCACATCTAGCTCTAATGTTTTAGAACAATCCACCCTTTGAACTTCACAACATTTCTTAAAGTGACTTTCTCTTGCCGAAGATGATCTAACATACCTCACCATTTGCCTAACACGTTTGACAGAAGCATCAATTTCCTTCAAACCTTCATGCACAATTAGATTAAGTATGTGTGCTATACATCTCACGTGAAGATGCTTACCATCCATTATATTAGTTCCCCACATATTTAACTGTTTAGACAATTCTCTAACTATAACATCATTGGAAGAAGCATTATCAACAGTAACAGAAAAAACCTTATCCAAGTTCCACTAAAGCAAACAATTACTAATAGCCTCTGCCATATGCTCACCCTTATGACTAGTGATAGGGCAAAAATTCAGTATTTTTTTATGCAACATCCAATCTTTATCAATATAGTGAGCAGTCAAACACATATAATTAATTCTTTGCAATGATGTCTATGTGTCAGTAGTAAGACAATTTTTTTATTTTGCCTCTCTAAAATTCTTCTTCAAATAATAGTCTCAACTAGCCATAAAGTTCATAACAATCTCTTGTTATTGTTCTACGGGAAGGAACTTGAAATAAAGGTTGGGCTACAATCATAAACTTCTTGAAGCCTTCCTTTTCTACAAAGCTAAATGGTAGTTCATCCGTAATTATCATCTCAACTAAAGCCCTCCTAATTAATTGTTGATCAAATTCCCAAAGCGGCTCACCCTTAGATGCAAAATTTATCTTTTTCTGAGTGTAAGTTTCAATCTTGGCTTTATATACTGGGCACCTCAAATTTATATGTTGTCTCAATCCCGTTGTCCCATTTATAGTTGTATTAGCGGCATAAAGATTTTTACAATGTCTACACCTCGCTTTACCAATACCATTCACAACGACCTTATCAAAATGATCCCAAACCGCTGACCTAGAACTTATTTCTTTTCTTTTCTTTATTACCTGGGTCTGGGTGTCAAGTGACTTGTCAATGTCATTGCTCTCATCTGCATTAGGTACGCTATCAGTTGAACCAGCTGCACTTAGTCTAGTTTCATCCGCCATCTATGAAAAAATAAAAAGAGAAACTATAAGATAGAAGCTCTATAGCAACAGTTACCAGTTTCAAAGAAAAAAAATAGAGCTCTATAGCAGGAGAGCAGTTCAACAAACACTCAACAAAACCGAACAAGAAGCATCAAATATGCAGTTATGCACCTAAAGAAAATCTAGCAATTACAGTATAAATAATTCTTGCCCAAATTTCTCCAAAACTACAAGAACAGATGTTATCTTCTTCTTTTCTTTACAATTCTAAAGATACCCACTGATAATTTAAGAAAATTTAACACCCATAATAAAGATTTAAACTTTACTGAGTGAAAAGGAAAAGAATTTAAAACAAATCCAACCCAATACTTACAAATTAAGTGATTCTTTATCCAAAACTAGCTAGGGTTCGGTGAAAAAAGAAATTAAGGTTCAAACTTATGAAAAGGAAAGAACAATCAAACAAAGAAATTATAAGGAGAAAATGAAATTACCTTGGTGTGAGATGCCTGAGAACTCCCGCCGCTGTTGGACAGAGCAGTGTGAGGACTGTTAAGTGTGGATCATGTGAGGACTGAGGAGTGAGGAGTCGGACTGTTAGGTTAGGCGTGAGGAGGAGAAGAGATGAGACGAAATGAAGTTAGCGTTGAATGGTTGATCTGTTGGAGTCTTGGAGACGAGTTGGATTGGATAGCTGGTAGCCTGGTAATACTAATTTGGGTCAGGTAGGATGGGCTTGGATAGATATATTAAGTTGGGCCTAAGAAAGATAGAAAGTGGAGTGGGCTAACCAGCTAAGTGATCTGAAGGTGAGGGGAGTAAAAATTATTTACTAAATTTTCGGTTTAACCGAATACCGAAGAACCAGTGAACCGGAACCGAATACCGAACCGAACACCGAATTTTTTATTTTAAAAAAACCGAAACCGAAACCGAACCGAAAAACCGAAACCGAAAAATCGAACTAATTCGGTTCGGTCCGATTTTTCGGTTTTCAGTGTTTATGCCCACCCCTAATGTTAGGCATGAACTGAGGATTTTTGTGCCATTCTTCCCATAAATGCCAGGCTAACTACTAACCATATTAAGCATAAACTAATCATTTTACAAACATCATATTAACAACTAGCTAAACATTTTGCTAATCAGAATTTAAGCATACATTTAAATAGAAACTAAACTTAAACTAAAAGGGAAGAAAATGATAAAGTCTTACCTTTTTTATGTGCAGCCGTGAACAAGATCGAATTTGGAGCCCTTGTGCTTCTAATCCTCGAACTCAGCCAAACAGAAGAAAGAGAATTAAATTTTTTTTACTAGAAACCTAACTTTTTAGAAGCTAAGTATAAAATTTTACTAAAGCACAACTCAAAACTCAAGTGGAAACTCAAATTTTAAGCTTTTGTGCTCTGCTTGAGTATTCAAGACTTGTTTAACTTGTAAGGTTGGGGTTCTATAAAAGCTACGAAAAATAGTGAAACCAACGATGTGATACAAGATAGATTTTCTCAAAAATAACTTAGCAAAACATATTCTACAGTCTGGATCAAACTATATCAATTACGAACGGCTCGATTTGAGCTTTTCCTCTCTCAACCCAGTTGATTCGAGTTCAACCAATGAGAGATGAGGATGTACAAGTGCAATACAACAAAAAATATACAAGAATCATTTTATTTTTTACCCAAAATCAAAGAAAAGGTAAAAGGAGAAATGGTTTTACCGTGTTTGGAACGAAACTGGTGAAATCGAGGTTGAAACATTGATGGTTTCACGCAAATGGACACACCCAGCCTGTTAAAACTCTGCACGCTCTGATTTCTTACCATTTTTGGACAAGAACGAGAAAAAAATCTTGAGGTGGCTATTAGAGTTTTATGAGGAAATAGGTAGAGCAGAGAATAACGAGTGTAGGGGTGTGTTTGGTGTGAGGAAGTGAAGAGTGAGGGGTATAGGGCTCTTTTGCCCTTCTTAAATTCGTTCTGGGCCGGGTCAGTCTGGTATGGACTTGGCCTCGGTCCAGATTAAAAGGAAAGGAAAGGGGGGAGGCCTTATACGTGTATACAGTGTATACACGTATGTATACTTGTTGTGTGTATACGCATAAAGCGTAAAATGTAAAACCTAATAAACGGGTAAGATTAAGACATGGATTATTGATCATATTGTTATAATTAAGACATAATTATCCTATATAATTAATTTTAAAAACACGGCTAATGGTGTAGATAAGCTAAATTTGCAAATATAGCCTTAATTGATTTTAAATCTAATTAGCTAATTGCAATAATGTCCTTAGTTAATCTTGATATAATTAATCTATCCAATTATGGCCTTATTTATCCTAATTAGCCAATTAAAGCTAGATTTGCACTAATGGCCTCAATTGATTTGCCAATGGATTTGGTCATTTCAATCAAGGTCACTTATAAGCTAATTTTGCAAAAATGGCCCCAATTGTCCTAAACCATGAATTGGTTAATCCAATTGTGGCCATAATGTAAATAATTTAGCAATTAAAACCAATTTGCAATAATGACCCTCTAATTGATTAATTATCCTAATTTAAGCACTAAAAACAATTGTGATTAATTTTAACAAATTATGCCAATACACAAAATTAAGGATTGAGGGGTAAAATGGTAAATTCTTTTAATTACTCAAACTCCTTGGATTAAAGGGAATAATACATTTTCTAATTTGATTTTTGACAATTTAACAATTAAGCAAATAATTATTTAAAATTGTTTTGTTTTTGATTAATCCTAACAAAATATTTCATAAATATCATAAAATGTCAATTAATTCCTAAATAATTTGTAATGTCATCAATTTAAAGGGATAAAATATTAACCTAAACAATTTTATAAAAATTATTTAAACCTTTTAAGAGACATGCCTCATTTTATCTATTATCCAAGAACTTTGAGTAATCAAAATAAATTATGGGAGGTCAAAAATTAGGTGTCAACAAATGTTTATAAAGATCCAGTTGTTAAATAAAAAGAAAAGAGCGGAAAGAACATTAGTGAGGGAGATAAGCATATAAGGGAGATTTTTCATTTTGATTAGTGAGGGAGATCAGCATATAAGGGACTTAGAACTCAACTCGCGGATCAAAGACTACGAAGATGAATCGATGATTTGTATGTGCATATGTGTCCGGTGAAAATGAAAAATCTCCCTTATATGCTTATCTCCCTCACTAATGTTCTTTCCGCTCTTTTCTTTTTATTTGATAACGGGATCTTTATAAGCATTAACGGTAGCCCTTTTTTATTCCAACATCTTAAACTGAAACAAAAGCTACGAACGGAGACCTAAAATGCAACTGAACAATAAAACCTCGACTAAACGGAACTCCTGATGTGAGTAAGTGGGCGTTGAACACCGAAAACCAATACAAGAAGTGAGGGAACTATGGATTTAGTAAGTTGTTTTCATGGCTGCCTTTGCAATTATCTATGTAAGGGATATATAAAAAATGGGTTTTGGGAGTCTCCTCCTTTGATATCCCTCGTGTGTGTGTGTGTGTGTTTTTTTTGGTTACTGTTTCTGTGCGTGTGTTTCTATAGATGTGCATGTGTGTGTTTATATAAATGAATGTGTGTGTGTGTTGTGTCGTGGGTGTGTGTCCGTTGCATGAAAAAAGGGGATCGGAGGATAAGGAGGAAGAGATGTGAGTTTATGGGGTTTTTGGGTTTGGTTGAGGTAACTAAGAGTTAGTTTAGTTATATTTAAAAAAAAAAAAAAAAGAATATAAATATATAAATAAAATATTAGCTAACTGTCTTTGTAGAATAATAATAATATATAATAAAATAAGTAAATAATTAGACTAAAATCAAATTAAATTAAAAAAAAAAATACTAAAATCACTAGCTTATTTATTAAATGCTAAATTAAAAGAAAACATATTTTTTGTAAATTTCTTTCATTTGAAAAGTGAAAACCAAACTTATCCTAAAATGTGACTCTTATTAATTTTATTTTATTGTAGTTTTCAATATTTAAAAATACAACTTACTAATAATGAAATAAAAATTAAAATATTTAATCTAGACCTAAAAGAAATATTTAAACACTAAAATGACGTAAAACTTATTACTTCGATAAAAAATTAAGTGTTCACAATATGTCCTCTCCTCTCTTACTTTTTTTCTGATGAATTAGCCAATCGAAGACAAAACCCCGTAATGGGATTTGTCTCATATTGATTTGAATACCCGATTCTCATTGGCCGTTGAAGTTTAGGCGGGATTCAAGATGAATCCCTTCACAATTTCACTTGTCCCACATCGATTTTGAGTCTAGGGTTTCAGAAATTTGGGGTTCTATATAAAGAACCCCATAATCCACTTTTTCAAGAGACATTCATGAATACAAACACACACCCACACAAAGAAAAACTCGAATTACCTAGGGTTTCAGCCTTTAGGCAGAGAACTTTAATTATTTGAGTTTGGAAAAAAAAAATTAACTATTCTATTCTTCTGTTTTGTGGCTGAGCATTGATGTTGGAGCAACAAGGATCCAAAATTCCAATCTCGACAGTAGGCTGCGCTTAGAAAAGGCAAATTTTAATCCTTTAGTTAGTTTTAGTTTGCTTTATCTGGTATTTTGTTTAGTTGCATTTAATTTTTTGTTGTTGTGTTATTAGCATTAGCAGTGTTGCATTTGTCTGTAAATCATGATAATTAGTTTATAAGTATTTATCTTCTACTGTTTAGTTGAAAATAATGTCTAAGTGCTTATGTGTTTAAGTTAGCAAATGTTATGTTAGTTGCTTAGCTTAAGTAAATTAGTAATTGGAAGTTAGCATGTAAATCTGACCATATGTGCTAAATCTGTGTTAGACATGCTATCTTGGATTAGTCTTCTATGTTAAAAATGTTAGTATAAATCACCCTATAAACCTGTTAATCTCTTTGCCATCAAATGAATGTTTATGTTCAGCATGATTACCTTATACATAGTCTGGATCTGGGTCTGTTAATATCCATATTAACTTTAATGGTCCTTATTAGGTGTTACTAGTATAATGAGGGTGTATTTGAGAAGGCAAATGAGGGTTTAGATGTGCATATAGGGGTTTGAATCAGAAAATGCTTATTTGACCTTTGAATTGCTTGGTGCTACAGTTTAAGAGTATTCATATGCTTTATTTTGTCTAATACTATCATTAGCATGTTTAAAGTACATTTAGTCTTTGTTTCACTTAAGTGTTTTTAACTGTTCTCAACCCTTAAGGGTTCATAGGGGCTTTTGATTTAACAAGATGCTTAAATGAGTTTCAAAATTGGTTGAATAAGGTCTTTGTATGCGAAATGAACTTGAAAAACTATTTTCAGGCTTAAACATACCTTTTTTAACTTTTATTCACTTAGTTTAAACATGGAAACTGCAGAATGTGTTTAATACTGAGTAATTAGGTTTTAATCCTTTAATGGACATCCCCTATGTTGTTTCTCTTGTTAGTTAGAGGGCTTATGGTCTATAATGTACCAGTGGTAGTCTAAAGTGTTTAAATTTATCCCTATGTCCATTGAAGTTATTTTGTACCTATTGAGATAGTTCATAACTCATTTGAAATGAAAACATTTCTTCATATGTAAAATGACCAATTATGCCCCTGTATGTCTCCAAAAATGCACCAAATACGAGTTACATACAGCCTGGTATACGCTTAGCCTGCATTGCTTTGTAATTGCTTATCATCCTTAGCCTTGCACTATGTTGATATTCACATATATACGTGAAATCTACAAGATATACACAGCCTGTATACACTTGGGTGTATATGGGATGGTATACTTCGTGTATCATCAAGAGAAATTCATAACTGTATGTTTGTATGCTTTGCA
The DNA here is from genome assembly GCF_019175385.1 of Lycium barbarum. Taxonomy (NCBI): domain Eukaryota; kingdom Viridiplantae; phylum Streptophyta; class Magnoliopsida; order Solanales; family Solanaceae; genus Lycium; species Lycium barbarum. The sequence goes on from NC_083338.1 coordinate 112,264,120, forward strand.
AATTAGTGTATTGGGCCTGCTCTTGCCTTGTATTGCTTTGTCACTGAACTAGGCTTGTCCCCGCCCTTTAGCTGATTCATATTGTTTTCAATATTAGGCTCTGTCCCTTGCGTGTCATGCAATTTAGGCCTGCTTGCCTTTCTTTCCATATCATCTGCTTGGACTTTTGTTTCTTTACTTGTTTGGCAAATCATAATGAATATATTTGTCATATATAGACCCGTATACGTGATTTGTATGCATTCGATACTTAAGTTTCATTTTAGCTTAATTTTTAAGTATAGATATCCTCTAATCGTATTTTCCCTTTTCCTCTTTTTGTTTGCATGGGAATTTGATACGGGCCATTTGGGCAACTTCTGTGAATATACCTGTTGGGCCAGAGGCCCACCCAACTTCCTATTTTTGATCGAGTCCGAGATTAAAATAAATATTGGAGGCCCAATCATAGATGAAAATGGCAATTGGTGGGGTTTAGGTAGGTCTACCAGCCTAACTCATCTCCTTTCCATTTTTATACATGTATATTAATTGTATAATAGTTGTATATGTAAACAACTTGTAATTTATTGAAACTCAAATGCGATTAGAACTTAGGAAAACTCGTGTAGTAGCTAAACATTTTCTAAAATGATTTTTAAAGTTAAATACGGTTTATTTTTGCAAAATATCACAAAGTGTTAAAACTGGTAATATGTATGTGTAAATAAAATTCGGACAAGAAATTGACACTATTTTTGGGCCATAAGCCCTTTGAGAATATTAGAAAATGGGTTGTTTTGGACTCAAGCAAATCTGGGCTTAAACACATCTTTGGGCCTCATTTACAAAGTTGAAAAATTGGGCTAAATCTTTTTTGACAAGTTGAAACAAAATAGATTTCTGAAAGATGTAAATGAAATGTGACTTCTTCTCTTTTTAACTTATATCGACTTAAGGTATTTTTAAATTTTTGGGCCAAAAGCCCAAACCTTAAGGCACAAAAACAAAAACAAAAATGCACTTGGATCTTAGTTTGAGAATGAGATGGCTTTGGTATCGGAATATGGTCGACTAAATGAGCTGAAACAGAATAAAATAATTTAAGTTCTCTTTTATATATATATATATATATATATATATATATATATATATATATATATATATGTGCGCTCATAAAAACCTATACTGCTTTTACAAAGGAGATATACTCCATTTTTCCTATATAAAATATAAACTTATGAGGCCAAATCAAAACATTGGGCCAAGGTAGTAGAAAATCTACTTAAAATAAAGAAAAATTTACTTGCCATAGCTACTCCTAAGACTTAACTATGAATAATAACTATCTTATTTAATATTTAATTTTCGCAGCTATATTATTCTAAAATTACATTCATAGCTATCCAACTATATTTCAGTTATTGTATTTCCTCATCTCCTAAATATACGGTCCATTAGCTACTCTATTCCTAAATACATGGTCATCACCTCCTCTTTATCTGCTCACCCCAGATTTGAGATCACACCCCTCTCTTTATCTCTCTCACCCCTCTCTTTCTCACATACTCTATCATTCATTTATGTATAAACTACAAGAAAACAAATAGATTAAACCTGAGAGGAGAGGGAAAAATTAGAAATTGATGGGAAAGGGGCTCTGGTCATTGGTTAGGAACGGAAGGATGAGAAGAAAAGATTGAATTTGTTTAGGAATAAATCCATGGGATAAGATAGCAAATCGTTACGGTAGGACTGGAGGAAATTTTGGAGAAGATGACGGAGGAAGGCCAAGGACGGTGAATTTTCAGTGTCTTTTTTTTTTTTTTTGGGAGTGGATGGAGTAGAAACACCATTGATGAGAGTTGTGGAGCTTCATGCCCATCAAGTATTTGATAAAATATTTCAGTGTATTTTTATGTATTAGCAAACAATATATTTAGTGTATTTTTTTTTGGGACATTGACGGTGTATTTCAATATATTTTCAGTGGATTTCTGTTTGTATTTAATTTTTTTTGCCTTTGATTATGTGTATTTCATTGTGTTTTATCTAATTTCAGTATATTTCAGTGATGTTATGGAACCTCATACGCTTTGCGTGATACATGGAAGCATTAATACTAATTACCATTTAATTTGAAAGAACATATTTATTTCCTTAAATACAGCCGTTTTTTACTGAACAACGATTTTGTATTTCGTTGTATTTCTTTAAATACAACCGTTTTTTTACCAACAATGATTTTTGTATTTCGTTGTATTTCACTGTATTTCAAAAAAGCGAGATTCAACTGAAATACAGCCAAAAGCAGCTACGAATTTTAAATCTTCAACTTGTAGCTATAACTAGTTAGAAGCTATTAAAAGGTAGCTATTTGTGTAAATTTCACTAAAATAAAATCTTATGTGAGTTTTGGTCCGGAAATGAGTTGATTTTTACTCTTATAAATATTTTCCCCCTAAAAAAAAAAAACAACTCTTCCTTAAACGAAATATGCCAAAAAATGGAGTTTATGATATTAGCATAACAGTTTTGCAAGATAGAAAACATTTTGCAAATAATAACAATTAATCACACATTGAAGCTCGAAGGTCAACCGTTATTTATGGATTCTTAAGACTAGGGTGCTTAAAACCTTCTCTAGGGGATCACCAAAACCCTTACCTCGAACTTTAGTTCTAAAAGGATTTTACTCTTGTTTGAATAAACCCTTTTTAAATTTGGTTTTCCTAATTTCCTTTATAAAATTAGGTGGTGGTTCTAAAAAAAATATAAAATCCAAATAGAGTCCATAACCTCTTAATAGCTTTTATGCACCTACGTAAAAGTGAACCGTAATAACATGATAATATCGCTTTTGGAAATAAATTAAACTATAACCAAATTATATACTTGTACATACAATACTATATTAGACTTTAGACAGACCATGTAACAACCCTGGTCCAACTGTTAAGGTATTTTCCTCTTGGGGCCTTAGCCTGTATAGATTTATCCCTTGGGTTAACCCAAAAGGCGTCTTAATAGCTGATTTTGAACTTATTTTTATAAGGTCTCTAACTTTCTTTCTCCATCCGGTGTGGAATTCGCCTAAGGTGTAATATGCACTACTTCTTCAAAGGCTTTCCCTCCGTCATGGGCGTCACATACACCCCCGTCCCCTTGGGACTCAGTCTTCGCTGAGCTTTGCCCCACTGCCGTACTGAGGCAGAGTCCTGCTCTGATACCATTTGTAACAGTCTGGTCCAACTGTTAAGTTATTGTTCGCTTCAGACCTAGGCTTGCACGAATTTTTCCCTTGGGTTTAACACCAAAGGCGCCTCAATAGTTAATTCTGACTTCATTCTTTTAAGGCCCCTAACTTTCTTTCTCTCACTCCAATGTTGGGTTTGTCTAATGTGCAATGTGCACCCCTTCTTCAGAGGTTTGCCCTCCGTCATAGGCGTCAAAGACCAATATATTTGAAACTTTGAAATAACTGTAAATCTGTTAGTTTTTTTCCCCCTATAATTTTGAAAAATCATCTTCAGTATGTGAACTCTTGAAATTTCAAAATCGTCCATTGACAGAGTCTATTGGGAATGAGTTTAGGGTAGTCCTATTTTGTTAAAAAGAATAATTTTGATTATGAAAGATAAGTTTGGTCAAAGGCCAGAAGTTTTAATATGAAGATATCATCTATCCTTTAAAATTTAGTTGAGAGATATATAGGTGACAAACTCAATTATAAATCAAAATTAGAGGGCTTTTTATGAAGGATGGTAATAGTTCATTAATCACATTTAATAATTGGGTACTTCGAAAAGCTCGGTATAATTACTAGATGAGGTAAATAATACGATAATCTTATATTAGTTGTACTAAAATTTAGATTTTAGTATTTAGTAAACGTTAAATTTAACTAAGTTGTGTCCAAGATTTAGATTTTAGTATTTAGTAAACGTTAAATTTAACTAAGTTGTGTCCACTTATATTTTGGTAAATTTAGTGCATGTTGGTGTTCAAATTGGTTATAACGTTCTTACAAGAGACTAAGGAAGAAGCTATGGGTCGAGCAAAATCGAGACTAGATGTATGTATTGTTTGGATTTATGTTTTTCATCAGTATTTTATTTTAGAATTTTATCCCATTAGTGTTTGCGTTATATGACCAAGAATTTCTTGTGGAAGCATTTTTTTTTCCGTGGTTGATCTACCTAAATATGATCAACATTTATCATTTTCAAAAAAATATACTTTTTAATATTATTTATTTTATAACCTAAATACATTATTTATTTATTTAAAAAAAAAACTATTTAACTTTTTAAGTTGTATACTCATTGATATAGATACACACTCAAAGCGCGTAGATTAAACTAGTAAATTTTAAAAAGATAAAAGGCAAAAGTCAAGACAAAAAAAAAAAAAAAAAAAAAAAAAAAAAAAAAAAAAGAAGAAGAATTTCTTCCGTTATCTAATTTCTTACTATCCAATGAGTCAAATAGTTCTCCTGTCACGATTTAAATGCTTTTGACTGATTTCTATATATATATATATATATATATATATATATATATATATATTCTTATATTTTTAAATATGTAATTTTAACAAACTTAAACAGAAAATGGAGATTCATTTTAAATTTAAGTACCTTTGCATTCCTTATATTACACGAAGTACATAGTTGGTATTTTCACCTTTCTCCTAGTAGCCCATGGTTTCGCACTAGGCAACGTAGGAGAGAACGGCACAATTGAAAGCGTACAAATAAAAAAAGGTGTAATTAATTGCAAATATGGAAGCTAGCTAGAAAGGCTGTACAGTTGTATTTACTTGTAACATGAAAACAGGTGGCACTGTATTATTACTACTTAACAGCAACGAAGAAAGAAAACAATGAAGAATCTTGAATTTTGTACGGTACAAATGATGTGTGAAAGTAGGTAATTGTTGTAAAACTAATAGCTCCTCTGAGTAAATGTAATTAATCAGTACGCAGGATTTTTTACAAGCGGTGTCATATTTTAAGATGAAAGTAAATAAATAAAACATGATAAAATCATATTAAAAATGACCATAACATAAAAATAAAAATAAAATTAAAAAAACACAACTCATGCATATTATATATTCAAAATAACTTCACTAGAAATAATACTAAGCGCATTTTTTATACAAGGCACCAAACTAAAAAACTCATTATTTATTTGATTCCGCATATCGTTCTTAATCAATTTCATTGGTGCGAGAAAGAAGATGAAAGAAAAGAAAAAAGAATAGTAGCACAACTAAAAAAACAGCAACATGCCAACATCTTTCCTGACTGTAAATAATTTATAGTTAACCAAAAAATGATCCTAGACTTATCGGTTAAATATGTTATTTACTTCAAAGACGTTACATATGATTACATCAAAGAGGTCAACAGTTCGAATTTGGACACCACTGATGTATTTCTTTACTTCGAAGAGATCAAAACCTGGACAGGTATGTCCAAAACTTTAGTAACACCAAAATGTAGCTGTAGTGTCGACCTCGCGACCAATGGTAGAAAACTGAGGCGCTTGACCATCCGAGCGGCATAGGCCTTCGTGTTGAGCGATGTCATTTTTTTTTATCTTATTTTATTTCTGCCTTTTAATTATACTAGCATACTAAGTAAAATTTTCTAAAGAAGCCGTGTCACGTGACACCCTGAGCCTAAGGTAAATCCGCCCCTGCAATTAATGGTAAAGCTTATCGGTCAAAACTTTTTCTGTCATGAAAAAAGGAGAATCTCTTTTAATTTAGTTTGTGGAATATTCAGTTCACTGTCAATACTTTTTCTTTGACTATTCGTGAAAAATAAAGGTTCTCTTCTAATTTAATTTGAATAAAATATACGTCTCCACTTTTTGGTATGTCAAAATAGGATCTCTTGTCCTCTTACAATTTAAATAGAAGAAAATAACTTTTTCAAATCTCTTATGTGTTTTTTTAAATCTTTTATGTATAAAAAATGAAAATCTCTTGTAAAAAGATCATAAAACTAAATAAAGTTTGTAAAGGACTAAAAATCCAATTCTCTCTTTTGATACCTCATATTTTAAAATTATATCAAATTATATTTCGCCCTCCATCCCATTTAGTATCATGTACTAAAATATCAAATAATATTTCTTTAACTAAAAATTTGTGTATACTTATCTTTAAAATCAATATCCAAATCCTTTTTGAAACGAAGAATAGTAACTAATTCTTCAAAGTTAAATGGTCTTAATTCTTAACTACCACCATACGAAAAAAGAAAAGAACTATTACTATATGAAATCGGATTGTCCTTATCACAATAACTCGAGCCTAAGAAGGTGTTATTATGGTATTATACTTATATCCACGAGATTTAACTATGAAAAATGTCTCGTCTTTAGATCTTTAGGTTGACAGTAGCTTAGTGGAAAACATGCTCTATATAGGTGTGTCTTTCTTATTTACGCAAGAGACGACCAAATTGGAGGCGTGCTCCATCAACTTTGCTGGTTTTATCTTTATTTCGTCATGATCCGTTGATTATGATAGATATTTTTAAGCTTTTACAAATCATACACAGACTCATTTCTAAATGAATCATAGACCAATCACAAAATTTGAAACGCTCATGTCACAGATCAATCTTCTGGATGTTCAACCAGCTGGCATGTCGACACCAATATTATATGATGTTGTTGCAGTAAAATTGGAAGATTGATTGCTCTTTGTAATTTAAAGGGAAGCCTAATTAACGAAAACACTAAATATACCTCAATATTCAAATAAGTTCCGGACAACAATATGAATTTTGATTTCTTGATTTAAGTTCATTTCATATTTTATTATATGCAATAAAATAAATTAAAAACTAAATTAAGTATAATAATAATAATAACAACAACAACAACAACAATAATAAATTGTTATTAACAACAACAACAACAATAATAACAACAATAATTATAACAATAATAATGATAATGATAATAATGATAATAACAACAACAACAACAATAATAATAAGTACAACAACAAATAATAATAATGACGATGATGATGATGATGATGATGAGAAGAATAACAACAAATAATAATAGAAGTTTTTCTTAACAAGTCTAAACATAGTCGCAAGTCTCTAAGCTTGCATTGATAACAAATAATCGTAGATTTTTCGCGACAATTTCTTTCCACGTAATTTTAGGTCTACCACATCTTCACTTACAATAGGTTCATATCTACAAATCAGTGCAGTAGGTCGACGCAGGAATGTCTAACCATCTCAATGTGTTCTATTCACGCCGGCCTTGGGCGGATGTGATCATTTTTAATCTTATCTAAACTTGTATGACCACAACTCAATTTTAGCATTCCCCTTTCTGTAACATTCATCTTGTAGCTATGCTGGACCTTAGCAGTACATTCATCATTCACTACCATATAACATGCATTGCCGGACTTATTGCTATTTTATAAAACTTAGCTTTTAACTTTGATAGACATCCTTCGGTGCAGATCGGTAAATTAAAAATGGTGATCTTGCGGAAATTGAATTCATTCTAAAGTTTTCTAATGATATATATTTCGTGCAGATCAGTAAATTAAAGGACAGGATGTAGTGAGAAACTGAGCGAAGCAATGTCCATTACCAAAATAATAAGTAGTGAAAATTTTATCCAAAAAGTAGTGAATATAGAGAAAAAAAAGGACTGCCTCCATTTTTTATTTTATATGGTGCCATTATTAGTTTCGAAAAGTAAAAAAAATCTTTTTAACATGATTTTGTCAAACAATTTTCAAATGAACTATAAAATATTATAATTTACAACATAACTATGCTGTAAATGTAAAATATAATCAAATCTCAAATAAATGATCAACGAATTAATATTTGAGTTCACCCAGAAACTTTGGTGTGCTAACCCTAATATTTGAAACTATACCATTTTGTTTTGGGAATTAACCACGAAGTAGAACAACAACATACCCATTAATCCATTATAATCTCATCAGGTGAAGTATAGAGAGAGCGTACGCAAAAATTACCCCACTTTATAAAGGTGGACCTTCGACTCAAGCGAAGGAATTAACCACGAAGTAGCAAATAGTAATGATCTTAGTTGCTAACATACCAAATTCAGCATATATAATGATGGATTGAAAAGAAAGTGCCCCATTCATCTTATCATTTGGATCTTGTACGGCACTATCCGTAAGGGTATGATTAATTATAACAAATGAATGATTGCATCTTTCTTAGAGAGGCATATCCCTTTTCAACTCTACCAAAGATGTATAACCCCACCCCTCCCCACCCAAACTCTCTTTTCCCCCTCAAAATATGAAATTAATCAGGCGGAGTTCCTATATCATGTGATAAATATAATCAAACTCAAATAAGAGATATATTTAGAACTTAGAATCCCTTCCACGAACTGTTACAATAATCTTACTAATTTGTTGAGTCTAATGGAATAAAAAATATTTAATCTAGTGAAACATATGATACTCTTTTAAATTATTAACAAAAATAATAAACATAATGAAATACAAAATAAGGGAAGACAAGGCTAGGTGTTTCAACGTTTATGTTACAAATATAGTCGAAGTAACTGTTTTGTATCAGTGTTTTAAAAGGCGGGGGCGTAAGCCCCATGGATATTTAATTTTTAATATTTCTTAAAATAATATAATTACAATAAATATTTTTAAATAGGTAAAATTACATAAAAAATAAAAGAAAACTGTAAATAAATGAATATATATATATATATATATATGTGTGTGTGTGCGCGCGCGCGCTTGATCCTCACAAAAAAATGATCAAAGCAATCCATTATACACCGCTTATAACTTGTAATTATATATAACATAATTTTACAAGTATAAACAATACAATGAAATAAAAGCTATTATGAAATGCAAAACAATTCTAACATTTTAACTTTCAAACACGGAAAAAAACACAGTTTCTTAAAACACTATTACTATCATACTATTCATTTTATCTCCCTATAAGCAAATAATCAATAAAATTTATCAATATTACAATTAAAACATAACTTCTTCATGAACAAAAAATAAAATTATATGATAATTCTGATACATAGGACTTATGACCAATGACAAGTGAAAATGTACAATTCCGCTATGTGTTTTTTTTTTTTTTTTAAATTAAGTGATATTCACCCTCACGACGTTCTCAAATAGTAACTATCCAATACTACGACTTGTTATATGAGTTACACCCAATCTTCTATTTCTATAGATGAAAAACTATTAAGTATCATTATTTTGTTAAACAATTATGAGGGTGAATGGTTTTAATTAAGGAATTTAAAATATAATTTATGTAAGAACTGTTAGGCGAGCCCTGGGCGTTGGGCGTTAGGCGTGTTTAGAGCGTACGGTTGGGCGCTTAGGGCGTAAGCCTCATAGGAACTAAGCCCCGCACGTTAGCCCCAGGGCGTTTTGCCACTGCTCCTGACACTGCCTTTTAAAACAATGTTTTGTATAATGAATAACAGAAATTTAAATATAATTTGAATGTTTGTAGCTTGGTCAAGATTATTAGCAGTGATTTTTAAAGCTTGAAAACATAATCGATTTTCCTAATTAAGTTTGTGTTGTGACAGATGAGGCTGCTCTTTCTTAATCAGATGTCTCGGGTTCGAGGTCTGGGTATAAAAAAATTCCTACTAGAGAGCGTTTCCCAAGGAATGGGCCCCACCCGGCGGAAATTCGAATATAATCGGGCTCCGATATAGATACCGAACACGAGTGAGAAAAAAAAACAGTGGTTATTAGCCAATGAAGGCAAGAGCTAATGAATGAGAAAATTAATAGTAGGGCAAAGGTGAAAATATATTCCTTAACTTTGTGATTTAGAGTAGATGTATCACTCGTTAAAAAGGTGGTGCATATATCCCCTGCCGTCACAAAATGGTACAAATATACCCCTGCTGTTACACAAATGGTACCAATATACCCTTTCCGCTGATATGACTTTTTTAAAAAATCATTTAGCTCATTTTTTAATTAAAAAAATAGTCACGTGGCTTTAAAAAAAGTCTACCCATTTTATTTTTTTTGAGTATATATATTTCCTAAAGCCACATGCATGGTAGTTTTATTTTGGTTCGTTTTAAAAAAATATCTCTGTGACTTTAAAAAATAAATCTACCAATTTTTTTTAAACGAACCAGACCCCACCCACCAGGAAAAAAAAATTACCATGTGGCTTTAGAAAAATATATCTACTAAAAAAATGGGTAGATTTTTTTTTAAAGCCCTTTAGCTTTTTTTTTTAATTAAAAAATAAGCTAAATGATTTTTACAAAAAATTTCGTCAGCAAAGTTGTAACGACAAAGTTGATCGGGATATATATACACAACTTTTTAACGACAGGATTATATATACACTTTCTAACGTATGATCGACGTGACCCTATTGCACCCCCACGCGCTTTCCTGCCTTAGCGCTCTGATCGAGACTTACTGATGTGAGCCTAATTGATAGGAGAGGATACTAGCTGCGGAAGCTCTACCGGACTTCTGACTACGGAAAATAGCTTGATTACGGATTTTGCCCCACACACAAACAAATTTATGTTGCAGCGGTACACATGTTCTTAAGAGAATATCAACTTAGTCATAAAAGGAATATTTTGGTTTAAGCCGCTTAGGGCTTCTGCCGCCACTGCACCTTCTTTACTCTTGCTTTAAACATCACATATTGATATGAAAAATTACTCATGATTAATGGCAAGAAGATATGAATTAAGTCATGAATAATGCGCATTCTAATCTAACCAGCATGCACGCAGAAAACAAATAAATCCCCAATTATTACTTGCCTCGTCACTTGCTTATTATATTTTATTTCACTAACCAGTAACGACGCTAAGAGAATGAAAAAGTAAGATTTTCAACAATCTGCTGTGGCGCCATCTAATATAACCAGCATACACGGTTTCGTCTTTAAAAATAAGATCATCAATATAACATATATAGAAAGCAGTCGCTTTAAATATCAAATTTAACTAATCTTTTGCGGAACCGACTGTCAAAAATTATATCTCACCAAAATTTGTTTCGTCGCAGTTTTATCTTCTAATCCAGCATAAGAAAATTGATCTTAATCTCTGACGACTATGGTGGCTCTTGATACCAACTGTAAGACAATTATGTCTTAATCTCTGCTATGGTTACGAATTAATTGTCTTACACAATATACGTGAATAAATTTAACCCCTTCCAAATATATATAGATGGAATTGAAATACTTATCAAATTGTTAGAGCGGATAAAGTCAAAGGTAACATTCAAAGGTCTTATGTAACATTCAAAGTTATCAGAATGTTTTTCCAAAAAGATTACTTAGTTTTATCGAAAGTACAAATAATGTTTGAAAAATAACAGAAACTTTCAGAATTTGATATAAACCATGTATGTACGTACCGGGAAAAAATAAAAGAGGTAGCTATATAATAACTTGCACCCACCAAACCTATTTGATCTGCCACTATTCAAATTATCATGTGAGTTGTTTACCAAGCTAATAACTCCAGCTCCTTAGGGCTCTGTCAACAATATTTATCATTTATGTACATCCAGTTAAAAAAGTTGAAATTTGCCTCTAACTATTAAAAATTGAGCGAATTGGACCTCTATTAAAGTTTTGGTTTATGCATATCTTTTTCGTTACCAAATTATCTCAGATTTATTCATGTTATTATCAAAAATCCAGCTTGCAATGAATGGACTTCACTTATTGAAACTCTTTGAGTAAAAAGGTTCAAATTTACTCGTCAAATTGATTACGGAAAAGGCTCATAAATACCCCTAACCTATTGAAAAAGGCTCATAAATACCCTCCTTCCACCTTTTGGTCTAAAAATATCCTTCCATCCACCTTTTAGGTCTAAAAATACCCTTAAGGTTTGTTTTTGGCTCAAATATACCCCTCAAACTAACAAGTTAAAATTAACTCTTTTAAAAAGCCAAATGACATTTTGTAATTTGTCAATAATAAAATTCCATAATTTAAAAAAAAATCCAGATTTAAAAAAAAAATTGCCAATAATAAATTGCCAGTAATTTAAAATTCCAGATTTAAAAGAAAATTGCCAATAATAAAATTTCGTAATTTACATATTTTAAAAAAAAAAAATTGTGGAAACTTTAGGTTTAAGTGTTTTATTTTTTAAGGTTTTGATTCAAGCGTGTTATTTTTTTAATCAAGACATAAGCCAAATGGCATTTTGTAATTGGTCATACATTTTAATTTTAGAATAAGTAAAACCCACCCAATTTTTAAGACGCAAACCCACCCATTTCTTTTCAAAAAATAGTAGAATAATTGAATTAGATTTATGTTCAAAATAAAGTTATGTCTTGATTAAAAAAATAACACACTTGAATCAAAACCTTAAAAAATAAAACACTTAAACCTAAAGTTTCCACACAATTTTTTTTAAAAAACAATATGTAAATTACGGAATTTTATTATTGGCAATTTTTTTTTAAATCTGGAATTTTAAATTACTGGAAATTTATTATTGGCAATTTTTTTTAAATCTGTTTTTTTTTTAAATTACGGAATTTTATTATTGACCAATTACAAAATGTCATTTGGCTTTTTAAAAGAGTTAATTTTAACTTGTTAGTTTGAGGGGTATATTTGAGCCAAAAACAAACCTTAAGGGTATTTTTAGACCTAAAAGGTGGCTGAAAGGATATTTTTAGACCAAAAGGTGGAAGAAGGATATTTATGAGCCTTTTTCAATAGGTTAAGGGTATTTATGAGCCTTTTCCGAATTGATTATGCTTTAAAATTACCCTCGTGTTAAAGCTCCATTAAAAATTAGGGGCAAAATTGTAACTTTGTTCTCACCTGTTTTTGTTATTATCTTCTTTTGGGTGGAATTCTTTATTATTATCGAGCAACATAGAAATGCTATTTACGTTTCTCCTGCTTGGGTCCTATTCAAAAGCAAGAAAAGATGACTTTTGATATATCATATACTAGTAGCCTACAAGGGTCCATAATGCCGGTGAAGTACGACCACGGAGAAAAGGATAAAAATGGTCTCTTAACTATGATAGTAGGTTCAAACTAATCCCTTAACTATGCACTTAACGGTTTTAGTTCATTAAATTTGTTACAAGTTAACAAAAACGGTCCCTCAACTATGAGAGTAGGTTCAAAATAGTCCCTTAACTATGCACTTAACGGTTTTGGTCCTTTAAGTTTGCCATAAGTTGACAGTTTTAGTCTCGACAAAATATTCATCGAACTCTGTTTGTTAGATTTGACGAGAACTATGAAAAAAAGGGAAAAATTAGTGAGAACTCTAGATCGGTCAAATAACTCGGGACAAAATCGACGGACGTTAGTCGGTTATAGGATGGACTTCTGCGCATTTTTCCTCAAAAATAACCGATGGACTTCCATTGGTTTTCGTAAAAAACAATAAAAATTAAAAAAAAAATAGTGTCCCTCGATTTTATCCATCGGTTTCCGTCCATCATTTTTTTCGCTTGTTTTTGGTAGTGACAACTTTTTTAGTTTCTGCTATTTCTAATTTATTTCTAAAGTCTAGTGTATTTTATTTAGTCGATGGATTCCCTCAGTTTTAATCGATAGAGTCCGTCGGTCTTTGTGTTTCGAGACATCATTTTCTGACATTACCAAACCGTTAAGTGCATACTTAAGGGACTATTTTTAACCAACCCTCATAGTTAAGGGACCATTTTGTCAACTTATTGCAAATTTAAAGGACCAAAACCGTTAAGTGCATAGTTAAGGGACTATTTTGAACCTACTCTCATAGTTAAGGGACCATTTTTGTTAACTTGTAACAAACTTAAAGGACTAAAACCGTTAAGTGCATAGTTAAGGGACTATTTTGAACCTACTATCATAGTTAAGGGACCATTATTGTCCTTTTCTGTACGACAAAGTGTATTATCCTAATTACTACCTTAAAACTAATGAATTCATTGATGGTGAAAATTTATCTTATAAGTCATGATGAAAATGATTTGTGCTTATCATTAGCGAGTCTCGACAAAAAAAAAATTCTTTTTCTTTGAATGGGCTAAGATGAACTGTCATTTCTTATATTTTAAAAGTTCCATCACCCTCTGGGATATTAATCGTTGCTATTTCCATTTCTATGTTAATGAGTCACTGAAAAGAAATGTTTTTGTTTTTTCCTATGAAAAAGAAATAAAGTTCTTTTGGTACTGTTTCATGCAGCCTAATTCGAATATATATAGGAGTAGAACAGATCTTGATAAACGAAGGCTCCGGAAACTTGAGTTGAGATAGAATTCTGGTGATTAGTGCTCAACAGTATTTAGAAAAATACTTACTCAAATACTACGCAAGCAATAAAATACATTAATCAAACATGGTTAGTGGATAATTTTGTAAGTAACAATATCATACACGAACCAGTTAGTTGAATACAACGAGTACACATTCTTTTATAAGAAAATATTATTGACATGCTGATACTATGCAATGTTTATGTTATGGGTTTATTCTATCTAACAATTTGTTCTCAAATTCTTATTTGTGATAAAAATTTCAAATATATTCAAGAAATAATTTCGAACTCAATAATAGGCTGTGATAAAATTTCTGAACTTAAACTATATAATTTGAATCCTAGACCCCCCTCTTATTTGAACGGTGGAGCTTGACTATCGAATTTACGTCTTTTGTGCTTTTCTTCTAGCCGAAAGAGGAAAGCAATTTAATAAGCTCAAGAACGGAGTAGCTGCTTGAGCAACAATATCGTACTGGTAATAGTTGAGAAACAAAACGCAAATTTTTTTATGAGAAAAATAATTATTTCTCCAAAATTATACGAGTTGAATTTAAATGGAACCGTATATATTGTTCAAAACTATTCATAGTTATCGGACAAAAGCCTGATATTTAAAATGAAGAGAGGGAAGGGATAAGTTGATTCTCTACAGATCGAGTTAGGAACGTTGCACCTAACTAACTCCAAGGACTTTCTTGATTATAAAATAAAATTAAAACGAGAGCTACATGCAAAGCCATAAATTGTCATATATTGGCTTTTGTTTTTTAAGACATACTGTTAATGTCGGATTTAGCTAGAATTCCACAAATTAAGATCTAATCATTCTTAATTAATTTGACAACTAGTGGCATTGTCAGTACAACTATTCTAGTTATATTCTAATGTCAAAAACAAGAATAGAACCACCGGAAAGTGGAAAAAATAGGCAAACCCAAAATGAAATGCATTGAACGTTTAGCTCATATAGGATATAATTAACCTCATTTTGCCGCTGTTTTGGGATGAGCTCATAGATTTCATTGGAGAAAGACTTCATGAATATTAATCCAAACTTTCTTTCTCTCTTCCTTTTTGTTAAGTTTAAAGTCCACAAATGCATTAAGTGAGGGACTTTAAAGGTGAAGTATGAATTGAGAAATGAATGGAAACAAAAGTGGCGGGAAATGAAAGTTTGAAAAAAAAACAACATTTCAAGTGAACACTTCTCCCATATTGGTGGTTGAAAGTGTTATGTGTGTGCTTATATTAAGCAACACATTCTCTAGATCATAAAGGGTTGAGAAGAGGACCACCCCTCGCGCCGTCGTCGTCGCTCGGCTCGGCTTCGGACTTTGACTTTAAAGGTGAAGTATGAATTGGGAATTGGATGGAAACAAAAGTGGCGGGAAATGAAAGTTTGAAAAAAAAATAACCTTTCAAGTGAACACTTCTCCCATATTGGTGGTTGAAAGTGTTATGTGTGTGCTTATATTAAGCAACACATTCTCTAGATCATAAAGGGTTGAGAAGAGGACCACCCCTCGCGCCGTCGTCGTCGCTCGGCTCGGCTTTGGACTTGGACTTGGACTTGGACTTTAAAGGTGAAGTATGAATTGGGAAATGGATGGAAACAAAAGTGGCGGGAAATGAAAGTTTGAAAAAAAAACAACCTTTCAAGTGAACACTTCTCCCATATTAGTGGTTGAAAGTGTTATGTGTGTGCTTATATTAAGCAACACATTCTCTAGATCATAAAGGGTTGAGAAGAGGACCACCCCTCGCGTCGTCGCTCGGCTCGACTTCGGATTTGGATTTGGATTTGGATTTGGTCAAATGATCTGATTGATTCATGTGGGGGATTGTTAAGTTTAAAGTCCACAAATGCATTAAGTGAGGGACTTTAAAGGTGAAGTATGAATTGGGAAATGAATGGAAACAAAAGTGGCGGGAAATGAAAGTTTGAAAAAAAAACAACCTTTCAAGTGAACACTTCTCCCATATTGGTGGTTGAAAGTGTTATGTGTGTGCTTATATTAAGCAACACATTCTCTAGATCATAAAGGGTTGAGAAGAGGACCACCCCTCGCGCCGTCGTCGTCGCTCGGCTCGGCTTCGGACTCGGACTTTGACTTTAAAGGTGAAGTATGAATTGGGAATTGGATGGAAACAAAAGTGGCGGGAAATGAAAGTTTGAAAAAAAAATAACCTTTCAAGTGAACACTTCTCCCATATTGGTGGTTGAAAGTGTTATGTGTGTGCTTATATTAAGCAACACATTCTCTAGATCATAAAGGGTTGAGAAGAGGACCACCCCTCGCGCCGTCGTCGTCGCTCGGCTCGGCTTTGGACTTGGACTTGGACTTTAAAGGTGAAGTATGAATTGGGAAATGGATGGAAACAAAAGTGGCGGGAAATGAAAGTTTGAAAAAAAAAACAACCTTTCAAGTGAACACTTCTCCCATATTGGTGGTTGAAAGTGTTATGTGTGTGCTTATATTAAGCAACACATTCTCTAGATCATAAAGGGTTGAGAAGAGGACCACCCCTCGCGTCGTCGCTCGGCTCGACTTCGGATTTGGATTTGGATTTGGATTTGGTCAAATGATCTGATTGATTCATGTGGGGGATTGTTAAGTTTAAAGTCCACAAATGCATTAAGTGAGGGACTTTAAAGGTGAAGTATGAATTGGGAAATGAATGGAAACAAAAGTGGCGGGAAATGAAAGTTTGAAAAAAAAACAACCTTTCAAGTGAACACTTCTCCCATATTGGTGGTTGAAAGTGTTATGTGTGTGCTTATATTAAGCAACACATTCTCTAGATCATAAAGGGTTAAGAAGAGGACCACCCCTCGCGCCGTCGTCGTCGCTCGGCTCGGCTTCGGACTCGGACTTTGACTTTAAAGGTGAAGTATGAATTGGGAATTGGATGGAAACAAAAGTGGCGGGAAATGAAAGTTTGAAAAAAAAATAACCTTTCAAGTGAACACTTCTCCCATATTGGTGGTTGAAAGTGTTATGTGTGTGCTTATATTAAGCAACACATTCTCTAGATCATAAAGGGTTGAGAAGAGGACCACCCCTCGCGCCGTCGTCGTCGCTCGGCTCGGCTTTGGACTTGGACTTGGACTTTAAAGGTGAAGTATGAATTGGGAAATGGATGGAAACAAAAGTGGCGGGAAATGAAAGTTTGAAAAAAAAACAACCTTTCAAGTGAACACTTCTCCCATATTGGTGGTTGAAAGTGTTATGTGTGCTTATATTAAGCAACACATTCTCTAGATCATAAAGGGTTGAGAAGAGGACCACCCCTCGCGTCGTCGCTCGGCTCGACTTCGGATTTGGATTTGGATTTGGATTTGGTCAAATGATCTGATTGATTCATGTGGGGGATTGTTAAGTTTAAAGTCCACAAATGCATTAAGTGAGGGACTTTAAAGGTGAAGTATGAATTGGGAAATGAATGGAAACAAAAGTGGCGGGAAATGAAAGTTTGAAAAAAAAACAACCTTTCAAGTGAACACTTCTCCCATATTGGTGGTTGAAAGTGTTATGTGTGTGCTTATATTAAGCAACACATTCTCTAGATCATAAAGGGTTGAGAAGAGGACCACCCCTCGCGCCGTCGTCGTCGCTCGGCTCGGCTTCGGCTTTGGATTTGGTCTGATTGATTGATAATATTTTTGGACCACATTCATTTTATTTCCATTTTCTATTTCCAATCCGGATATTAATTAATTCACGCGAAATTTAACTTAATTCATTAAATTCGCGGTTTTTTTTTTTCTCCAACGGAATTATTTTTTCCAACGGACATAACGATGACCAACAGTCATCTCCTTCACCGAACAGGCGCTTCCATACCTGTTCAGAACAAACAACAGGCTATAAATTTTCAGAGGTTTCGCCTTATTTTTTTTAAGACACTGAAAATTCTCTGGAAAAAAAAAACGCAAATTCCTTTTCCCTCATACTGCATTCTTTTCAAAACCAAAAATCAGTAAGTGTCGTGTGATTACTACCATTCGTTGAGTTCGCTGAAATTCTGCAATTTCCATTGCCGGTATTGCAGAATAGAATTTCGTTCTATCCTGGGAAGAATTAATCCAAACCTTTGGCAACTGTGAGGGGATTAAATTCTTTAAGGAAACACAGTTTTCTGTGGGCTCGAAATAAATATATTGTTCTTTACTTTATGACCAGATTACAAGTTTGATTAACAGGAATTACAAACTTAAAGAATTTAATTTACTAATACTTCTGTTTCATCTAATATTCTGTTCTGGTTGGAGACTAAAATCCTCGGATTTGCTACTCCAGTAATCTACTCGATTTGAAGATATAAAAACTTCATCGATATTATTACTTTGTGTGTTCGATTAGAAGAATATAAAAACTTCATCGACGTTATTATTTTGTGCGTTCTATTTATTGATTCTGCTTCTGTTTTGTTGTCAAACAGAAAAAACGGCTGATATCACTGTCGAGAATGCTACTGGTTCTGGTGCTAAGACTGTCGCCTCTTCCAGTCGCACCACAACTGTCCCTGCGATGGCTGCGGCAGAGAAGCCCGGAAAGTTTTCTGGGATAGACTTCAAACGCTGGCAACAGAAAATGTTCTTCTATTTAACAACCCTCAGTTTGCAAAAATTTATTACTGAGGAAGTTCCTCTTCTACCAGAAGAAACTCCGGACAACGAACGTTTCATCGTGACAGAGGCATGGAATCATTCTGATTTTCTATGCAAAATTTGACCAAACAATGTTGGCAAATGGATTTAAAATTAATGAATGTGATAAATGTGTTTATGTTAAGAACGTTCCAAATCACTTAGTCATTGTTTGCCTGTATGTTGATGATATGTTGATAATGAGTAAAGACATTGCCGATATAAATGCCACTAAGCGTATGCTTGCTAGTAAGTTTGATATGAAAGACTTAGGAGTTGCTGATTTAATTCTAGGAATTAAGATCCATAGAACTCCACAAGGTCTAGCATTGTCACAAACTCACTATGTTAAGATGGTACTTGAAAAATTCAAGTATCTGGAGTTTAACATTGCAAAGACTCCAATTGACGTGAACCTTGCTCTTACAAAGAACCAAGGTCAAAGCAAGTCTCAGTTAGACTATGCTCGAGTGTTGGGAAGTTTGATGTACATTATGCACTGTACACGACCAGATATAGCTTGTGCAATAAGTAAATTGAGTCGTTACACAAGTAATCCTGACCAAACTCATTGGATGGCAATGAAAAGAGTTTTGGGGTATTTACAATACACCCAAGACTATGCTTTGCACTATAATAAATATCCTGCGGTAATTGAAGGATATAGCGATGCAAATTGGATCACCGGATCATCTGAAGTCAAATCCACAAGTGGATATGTTTTCACTATTGGAGGAGGAGCAGTTTCTTGGAAATCGTCCAAGCAAACATGTATTGCTCGCTCCACAATGGAGTCAGAATTTATAGCTTTGGATAAAGCTGAATGGCTACGAAATTTCTTGGAAGACATTCCGTTTTGGCCTAAACCAGTGGCACCTATATGCATACATTGTGATAGTCAAGCTGCAATAGGAAGGGCTGGAAGCGTCATGTATAACGGCAAATCTCGTCACATACGACGAAGACATAATACCGTTAGACAATTACTCTCTAGTGGAATTATCACAATTGACTATGTAAAGTCAAAGGATAATGTGTCGGATCCACTTACAAAAGGCCTAACTAGAGAGGCGGTTGATAAATCATCAAAGGGAATGGGATTATGGCCAAGAACAAGTCATAATAATGGTAACTCCACCTAGTTGACTGGAAATCCCAAGATCTAGGTTCAAGGAGATCAAACAAAGTTATGAATGACAGTTCAACATTGTCGTCAAACTCAATCCATTCTCATGATAAGACAATGTTCAGGAACAAGGATAAAGCGCAAAGGCTTTTTAATGGTTTCTAAGTTTGATACGAAGTATATCAAATTGTGTATCTATAGGATGACACATTTAGGAATCACCTATATGAGCGTGAAGTAGAAGCCGCTTCAAGGAGAATTAGAATAAGGCCAGTTCTCTACACACTCATGAAACCAGGCGATGTTCAAGGCTAAAACGAACACAACAATGAGAACCAAGAATGGTTAAGGGTTAAGTGTGTGACATATGTTGTCTAGATATACATTAAAGATCGACGGTTCAAAGATATCAAATCTACCGATTGATCGAGTATATCCGATGTATGTTCACTATGGAAAGTTCAAAGGGAAACCTACTTACCCAGATGCGGTTAATCCTTACCTGTAATCACACAAGTTTTTTTTTTTTTTTTTTTTTTTTTGGCATGTTGCATATATAGCCATTCCCCATTCATGTGGGGGATTGTTAAGTTTAAAGTCCACAAATGCATTAAGTGAGGGACTTTAAAGGTGAAGTATGAATTGGGAAATGGATGGAAACAAAAGTGGCGGGAAATGAAAGTTTGAAAAAAAAACAACCTTTCAAGTGAACACTTCTCCCATATTGGTGGTTGAAAGTGTTATGTGTGTGCTTATATTAAGCAACACATTCTCTAGATCATAAAGGGTTGAGAAGAGGACCATCCCTCGCGCCGTCGTCGTCGCTCGGCTCGGCTTCGGCTTCGGGTTCGGGTTCGGATTCGGATTCGGATTTGGTCAAATGCGCTTCCATACCTGTTCAGAACAAACAACAGGCTATAAATTTTCAGAGGCTTCGCCTCATTTTTTTTAAGACACTGAAAATTCTCTGGAAAAAAAAAATGCAAATTCCTTTTCCCTCATACTGCATTCTTTTCAAAACCAAAAATCAGTAAGTGTCGTGTGATTACTACCATTCGTTGAGTTCGCTGAAATTCTGCAATTTCCATTGCCGGTATTGCAGAATAGAATTTCGTTCTATCCTGGGAAGAATTAATCCAAACCTTTGGCAACTGTGAGGGGATTAAATTCTTTAAGGAAACACAGTTTTCTGTGGGCTCGAAATAAATATATTGTTCTTTACTTTATGACCAGATTACAAGTTTGATTAACAGGAATTACACTTTTTGCCTTCCTCAATTTAAGATGGACATAGTAAATGTAACTTAACCATGATAAGGTGAACAATTTGTCTGGAAATAACATTATTATAAGAGGGTTAGATAAAATCTGATCAAGACATGCGAATTTATTTTCGGTTCGTATATTTGCTCTCTCATGTGCTAATACGTGTAAGAGGGTGCCGATTGTAGTATGTTCCTAAATTCTAATTTCTATAATTACTGAACCAATCAAACTGAACAGAGACTCAAACTTGATTGTGAATTAAAGAGTTAAAGACTATCTTAATGATCTCATATCACGTTTTTCACCTTTATAAGTAAGGGCCGAACGAATTATAAAGTGACAACTTATTTGGTAGTAATATTGTTTGAGTAATATTCCTCTTTGCAAAGCAACACGCATCTGTTATTCATCTTTAAATATTCCGTCTGCAAGTTAAATGCACAATACAGAAGTTACACATTGGGCACAGATACTTTACTTTGATGACTAATTGATGATTTTTTTTCTGAAATAATATCACAAACAATTATGCAATTACTATTTGAGGAGTAACATCGTTTTTGGTGAAGTATAATTTTTTAAATATTTAAACTATAAAACTTGTCATTTTTAATTACTTTATGTATATTTAAACATCAGTACGTATGAGTTTTAATTAAAAATGAAATTCTTTTATCAGAATTCATATAAAATAAAATGGCTGAATCTTGTTAGAACAATGGAGGGGTCTTAAAACCGCTTCCTGATCGTGATGGGGGCGCACCAAGGATCAGCGCTTAGCGTGTTTCTATTTGCTCTGGTGATGGACGAACTGACACCACAATATATTCAAGGGGAGGTATCGTGGTGTATGCTATTTGCAGATGATATATGATTGGCGAGACTATTGTGGAGTTAACGACATGTTGAAAGTTTGGTGACGGATCCTAGAGTCTAAAGGTTTCAGGTTAAGCAGGACTAGAACGGAGTATCTAGAGTGTAAGTTTAGTGATATAACACATGAGGGTGGAGGTGGAAGTGAAGATCGATATGCAAGTCATATCCAAGAGAGGAAGCTTCAACTATCTTAGGTCCATAATTCAAGGAAACGGGGAGATTGATGAGAATGTTGCACACCGTATATTGAAGTGGGGTGTGTAAAATTAGGCTCGCTTTCGGGGGTTTGTGCAATAAGAATGTATCGCCAAATTAAAGATAAGTTCTACAGAGTGATGGTTAGACCAACTTTGTTATATGGAGCAGAGTGATGGCTAATCAGGAACATACACGTCCAAAAGATAAAAGTGGCAGAGATGAGGATGCTTAGATGATGTCTGCGCATGCTAGATAGGAGAGATATAATTAGGAATGAAGTTATATGGAGCAAAGAGGGAGTGACATTTGTTGCGAACAAAATGAGAGAAACGAGCTAGGCTGGGATGGTTCAGGCATGTGAAGAGGAGGTGTGAGAATGCTCCATTAAGATGTGAGAGGTTGGCTATCGCAGGAGTTAGGAGATATAGAGGTAGGAGGAAGAAGAACGGAGGAGCTAATTAGAAGGACATGACACAGTTTCAGCTTACTGAGGACATAATTCTAAATAGGAAAGTGGAGAGGTCAAAGATAAGGATAGAAGGGTAATAGGTAGGCGAATGGTGTCGCGCCTTAGGTGGGAGAGATAGGGGCTAGCCTCCTCTCAACGTACCCTTATTATAGTTTATTTAGTAATAGCGTAACTTTTTATTCTTCGATGTATATTATCTATTGCGCATTTGCTTTATCTTGTTATTTTGCCGTTATATTTTTTGTATTTGTGTCAAATTCCTTTTCTTTTATTTTACTATCATTTCTTTTCTTTTCTTTTGAATCGGGAATTTTTCAAAAATAGTTGTCTGCCCCGCAAATTATTTCTAACCTTGCATTGCCAACCCTTTTGGAGTAGTAAATGACCTAAAATGCTTTTAATCAAGTACTCCTTGGAAAATAAATCGGGAAATACGTTACAAGACGCAAAACAAGGCTAAACGATAAGAGAAAAAGAGAGAGAAATGAAAAATGTGAAAATAGGACGTGAGAGAGTTTAAAGATAAAGAGTCCAAAATAGGGTAAACGTGGCATTCAACTAAGCATTACAAGTTTTAGATCATTAGCCAGTCTACTCGTCCTTTCTTACTGCCCATTTTTCTCTGCTGTATGTATCAATGTATGTACTAGGGGTACCACCCATCCCTACCCCTTTCAACCCACCCACGCGGCCACCCCCTTACTAACATCTTCACTCTTCCCTTGCTATTTAGCAATATAAATCTTTGAAACTTTTTAACACAAACCAAAATCTCTTTCCTCACTCATCTGCCACGAGATGGTGGGTCTCAGTGTAGTACTCGAAGGTTATAGTAATAATAGAGATAATATTAGTACCCAAAAAAGCACTAATATCACAGCAAGTAGTACTACTGGTTCGAGTTGGCAGATTGTTAACAAAGCTAGTATGGTGAAACCAACTTCTCCAACAACCCCTTCTTGTCCTTTTTCCCGGCGAAAATATCCGGTTGCTGTTGGGTTTCTTGATTCTTGTTTCCTTTGTAAGAAGAAACTCTTACCTGGCAAAGACATCTACATGTACAAGTAAGCCCCCTATAATATTCCCTCTTTTTGTGCTTCCTTAATCCTTATCCAACTCCTAGTCTATAAGTATTCATTTCTTTATTAGGGTATCAGAATCGGACTCATCCATATTCATTATTTTCGATATTAGGTCCCGTGTTATATTGTGCACGCTTCAAATGTACCGCCCCGCCCTAGGCGGGTTTGTAGTCCCACATCGATGGGAACTGATGTATGGTCTTGATCTTGAACAATTCTTTTCTCGTGAGCTAGCTTTTTAAATTGAGTTAGGTTTAGGTTCATTTTTTATATATATAATAATAATAAAAAGTTGTGTGTTCTGATGATAATTAATGTTATGATATACAGGGGAGAATGGGGATTTTGTAGCGTGGAGTGCAGGTGCAGGCAGATTTTTATGGATGAAGAAGAGAGTGTTCCAAAGACAAAGAAAAGGGAAAATAATAAATCGTGTACTTCTTCATCGTCATCTTCTTCTTCACGGAGTAGGAAAACGGCATCAAGAAACAGACCAAGTGGGTTTGCATACTGAGAAAGGAGTTCAGTTGGAGGAAAATTTTGCTGCTTTCCAGTTTTGTCCTCGTCACACTTTGTAATGACTATGGATAATGAGTCGCTAATTTTTATTTTATTACATTAATGTCATTAAATTATATTTTGTAATACTATCACTTAATTTTATCTAAATATTGTAATAATAAATATTTTCTACCATTATCGTGTCTTTGTTATATTTGTTTTTTTTTGTAATCTATACTATATTAAAAGCACGAAGGGTTTTAAAAATATTGATTGAATTTTTGCCATTCGTTAAAAGACTTTACAATACACAAAGTTGTCATTTACTATTTATTATTTTTTTGTTATTTAATAATTATAAATAGATTTCACACAAGATATAAATCATTTAATTATTTTCCTTATATATAGGACTTTGAAATCATGGTATTCTTTTAATTTTGTACAAATCCTTATCGACATAAAAAGTTGATGTCATCAAATTATATTTTGTAATACTACCACTTAATTTTATCTAAATATTGTAATAATAATTTTTTTCTACTATTATTGTGTCTTGTTATATTTTTCTAATGTTTTTTTGTAATACTTAGATAAGGTTGAGTGAATAAATTTAATAATTTTGAAACGTAAAAGTTAAGTCACCATTCACGATTCCTCAATTTGGTCCCCGCTAACTTGTCTTTTGATCTTATTTTCACCACTTGAATAAACTTGTCTGTTAATATGGAAAAAGTGTCAATTTAAGTAGTTAATTACTCCAAGCAACCAAAGTTAAGAAAATTTTCATATTCTCATAGGATATGGTTGAGATATTTTGGTAATTATTAATGAGAAAATATCGGTAACCTTTTCCCTCCAGTTAATAAAATGTCACTATTTTTCGAATCGTAGTTGCTATTTTTTTTTCCATTAAAGCAGATAAAGTGTCAGTTTGAGTAGTTAACTACAATTAAGTAATCGAAGTTAAGAATATTTTGAGATCCTCATAGGATATGGTTAATACTTTTATATAGAGTTCATTCATGGCCGCACGTGTAAAGGCATGGAGCACTAGATAACAATGAGATGCTCATTCTTTGTTATTTCACAAGTTTTGATGCGCATTTTAGTAAGTAGGTACAAATGAGAATTTCTTTTGATTTTCTTTATTTTGTTAATTCTTTTTAAACATGTATTCTTTTTATTTCAATTTATGTGATTTAATTTGAATCATTATAGAGTTTTTCTAAAGTTTTATAAATACAACGAATTGATCAATACTAAAAATCTTAAAGATTGAACTCATAAAATTTAAATTTCGAATTTGCCTCCGATTGTGATTATGGCTTTATTCTACATATTATATTGTTGCCTCTGATTGTGATTATGGTTTTATTCTACACATTATATTGTTGAAATACAGGTTGTCTAATCCTATCAGTCATATACCGCATCCTCAAAGAACTAAATTCGTGATATGCCCAGAAAAATGAATACTTCTAGACTAGGAGTTGGGTAAGGATTAAGGAAAGCACAATAATAGGGCTAAAATTTCAAGCAAATTTTGCAGAATTTGTGCCAAAAGCATATCAAAATACTTTACCCCGGATTAACAAAAATAGGAATATATATATATATATATATATATATATATATAGGGAAGAGTAACAAGATATGCAACAGTAGTGAGTAGTGACAAAGAGGTTACTGAAATTCGAATTTGTGAAATTTCATTCGGAATTAGTTGTGATATTTTGAGATTACATTGTTTCGTTGGAATCCAAGATGCATAAATTCACAAGTACTCAATTTGGTAAACTGCAATCGATGGGTTCTCTTTGAACGATGCATGCATATTGCCCTTAATTATAGTGGATTAGGAGCCCGTTTGGATTGGCTTATAAGTTGCTTATAAGCTGTTTTCAGCTTTTTTGAGTGTTTGACTGGCCAACTTAAAGTCATTTTGTGCTTAAAATAAGCTCAAAAAAATAATTGGACCCATTTGACTTAGCTTATCTAAAGCAGCTTATAAGCTGAAAACAACTTATAAATCAAAAAAATAAGTTAGACTATCCCAATTTTTTTTTTATCTTATAAGCTGCAAACAGCTTATATACATAAGCCCATCCAAACAGGCTCTAGTAGTATTTCATTTTTTATTCCGTCATTCAAAAATGGGTGCATGGACCACTAAGTAATTGATCATGATTGGTTTTCCAAAGCAAATGGAAAGGAATAGATATAGTACTTTCTTTTCATAATAAGTGGTGTTTTTAGCTTATGCACACCCCTTAATAAATTACTCACTCCTAGAAAATTAGGAGTGTTTTTATTACCTTATCCCTAATTAAATGTCTAGAAAAAGAAAAGTTATGTAATGATTCTGATTAGGAGAATAAGGATAATTTTGGAAGAATAAGATAAATTTCTTCTTGAAATTCTAAAGCACCACTTATTTTGAAATAAAATAAAAAACCTGAAATATCATTTATTTGGAAACGGAGGGAGTAGAAACCAAGAATTGATCAGTAATATCTTAATTTTTTCTTAGTTTCCTATCCTTTTTTTTGTTTTTTGTTTTTGTGACTGATGATTTTTCTTTTCTTGTTTTTTGTTTTAAGCCCTCCACAGAATACAGTTGTCTGTGATCATTGGGGGGGGGGGGGGGGGGGGGGTTGGCATTGACCCCTACCTTATTAATTGAACATTCAAAATATACATGAGAGGAGGGCTGCGCCAATGACTCCCTGTTACATTGCTAATATTTGATCTGCTCTATGAGCTACTAAACTAAGATAGAACATTCCTAATTAGATAACAACTTCTAATTAGCTATGTTTCCTTCAGAACAACAAAAAAAAGATGTTCCATGTCCTATATATTTATGGAATATCATAGCTAAAATAAAGGAAGATCCTACTCATTTTACATTGGACATGTAATACCTCCATGATGAAGGTATTACCAATAGTCCAGCCAAAAATATCTATCAATTTGTGCAAAGAATCACGCTCATTTTTGTACTGCTTGTTATTTTTCCTTTTTGCATGCAGCTCTTCTCCTTCTTGTTTTGTCCTTCATTTTCTTTTGCTTGTGTGATCCTGAAGTTGGCTATTTGAGCCTTGTCCATCCTTGCAGCTCCTCTAGCATCTCTTGGTAGATAGGTATCTTTTGTTTCCCACTATATTGTCGAATAAATTGCAAATCCATCGCCCCCCCCCCCCCGCCCCCACCAAAACCACCACTCCTTTAGTCCACATCTAAATTTTGAAACAGACTTCCATGTAGATATTACACATGGACTCTGTACTGCTGACTTTTAATTACTTAAAAAACTTAAAGAGGATAAAATGTGAAGAATAAATCTTGGACAACGAAAGATACCAATTTGATCCCCCACCCCGCCAAAACCACCACTCCTTTAGGAGTCCGCGACTTAAGTAGTACAAAAAATAAAAAGTTGAACCAAACTAGTACAAAAAAAAAAAAAAAAAAGAACATAAGTAGTATTCACGCACGAAATTCGTGCGTGAAAGGACCAAACTGCAAAAATGCAGTTTTGGCCTTTCACGCACGAATTTTGTGCGTTAATGGTGCGGTTTTTTTTTTTGCGTTACCTTTCCAATCACGTTTTTTTCCATACTTTGGGCAAAGATTAGTCATATTTTAAAATCCCAAAATATCAATATTTTATATAAAACTTAATATCTTTTTTTGCGTACAATAATGTCGGCTCATTACATCAAGTCCACCTAAACATTTGGATCGTCGTTTTAGGGGTTCTAAAGTGCCCCGAAGCAAGTTTTGAAACTTGTAATATTTATAGGGTTTTGATTTAAGTGTTTTATTATATTTGAATGTACAAATTTAAATATTTGATTTAATAATAATTCATCCAATACGAGAGGTCTATACTAATTAAAAAATAATTCATTCCATTTAATTACAATACTAATTCAAAGCAATACAATAATAAATTACAATAACAATACAATCTTCAAGTTCTAGAGGATCTATTACTTCGAGACGTGCTTGTACTACCACGACCTTGTTGCACACATGAACGCTTGTCATGGCCATATTGCTTACATATAGAGCACTTGCGAGAGTAAGTTCTTTCACTAACATCCATTTGATTGGGTCTACGACTCCGTGAGTTAATGCCCAATTTTCTAATGTAATCCTTGTTAGCAACCATCGAAAACGGCTCGTTTGGCCAATAAGCTTCATTACCAAGTGGGTGGAATTGGCCGGAATATGCTCTAAGGTAACTGTGGACCTTGTATTCCCCCGCCACATAATTTGTTACCGTTTTTCTCATTCTCTCGAAGCACTTGACAGCATGAGAACACGGCATGTGGTACGTTTGCCACTTACCACAAGTGCATGTTCTTGTTGCCTCATAAACGGTATGCACGTTTCCACCCTTACCGTTGTAATAACCCGTCCTAACTTCATACACATGTTGAATTGGGTCATACTCGGTCATTTGGTGACGCTCACATTTTTTCCTATAATGCTCCATAGTTTTGAAGGGCTTTGGCATCCATGTCCCGCCGTCGGCTAATATCGCTCTGGCCTACCTTGTCGTAACAACAAATCGCTCCACCACCTGCTTGAAAGTCATTCTCACCATTGCGGTGACAGGTAGTCCTCGAGCAGATTTCAGCAAGCCGTTGAAAGACTCTGAGCTGTTTGTTGTGAGCATGCCCCATCTTTTTCCTCCATCAGCATGAAGCGTCCATTTTTCAACATCGAGCTTCATCAACCAAACGTATGCGGGTTCACTCACTAACCTGATCAGATCCATTTTTGCAGCCCATTTTCGTTGTTGATGCTCCATCGCAGCCCCCCACATCAATTTGTTTAGAGTGCCATTATGAAACGTTGATTGCAAATTTGCCTTCAAGTGCCTTAAACAATAGTGATGGTAAACAAAGGGAGGCTGCCACCCCGGTAAATTATCCATATTGTGCAATATGCCTTTATGACGATCAGACAGCACGCATATGCCGGTACGATCCTTAATAACATGAGTTTTCAAATGGGTCAAAAAGATCCCCCATGTGTCGTTGCTCTCGTTAGCGGCAATTGCGAAAGCAAGAGGAAATATTGACCCATTGGCATCCATTCCTATTGCAATTAGGAGCTTGATGTCGTAGGCACCATATACATGCGTACCATCTATGGATATCACTGGTCGGCAGTGAGCAAAACCATCAATGCATGGTTTGAATGTCCAAAATACGAAGTTGAAGATTTTACCCTCTATAAGTCGCCACTCTACAACAGTACCATGATTAAAATGTTGTAGAGCTGCCATATACCTTGGCAGCAATCGAAAAGAAGTATGCCAATTTCCAAAGACCATCTCAAAAGCGCGTCTACGCCCGAGAAATCCCTTTCTGTTGCTTATAGTTTTTCTATATACGGCTTGAACGTTTCGAATACAATCTTTGATGGGGAACCTGCACAAGTTTAAACAAACAACATTTAGTAATGATCTTTCAATTGATATAAGACATATAATGTACTAGGTAGGATAAGTTACCTTGGCGTTTCGGCAATGTCTTTAAGTAACACTTGAGCAATCATGTTTGTATCTAAATTATAATGATCTGCTCGATTTTCTTCCATATCACAAGTGTGTCTTTCGCGGAATTTTGTGATAGCCCACATACCATCAGGCTTATCAATTCCCCGAAGCAACCACTCACAGCCTTGATACCGTCGTTTACAAACTAGCCTCCATATCTTTGAGGTTGATAGATGAACCTTAAACTCCCTCATGTCCTTAAAACAATAAATTTTGACAGCCCGTTGCAAAGCTTTTTTGGATGCGAACAACATTCCCTTTGCAAGGTAGCATCGATCTTTGTTGAGATCCTTAGGTTCAATCCAGGTTTTTAAGCGAATATCATAATCTTCTCTTGTGAAGACAAATGCATCATCACGACCCTGCAGGCTATCAAGATAAGGGATATTGTTAGAATGCCACTGAATTGGGCTTTCAGAAGTTGGTTTTTCAGCCATCGATGGTGGTATGTGGTGGTGTATTGGTTCTTGTTGGTTTTGGCTTTGAGGAATACTATTGGTCATACCAACTTGAACATCGTCATCGTCTTCATCATCGGTTACTTCTGCATTATTAGCTATTTCATCATCATCACTTGATGATGACTCATAATAATTAGGAAAATCTTCATTATTAAGTGCATTCATCCTCCTACATGAAAAATAACATATTTTAAATACCAACTTCATACATATATATAGATAAATTAATATCAAGGTGATGAACTTACTGTTGTTCATAAGCACTGTCATGGTGTGGAGAATGATCAACTCCACCGAACTGAGAGGATTGACTAACATCCATATTTGGTACCACTGGTGAGTTTTGAGAATAGTTCCTATAAAGATTTGAAAACTGGTTATTACCAATTCATACAACAAACATATGCTACTACACGTAATAATAATATAAAAAAACTCATATTTACCAATTTTCATTGTAAGCTTGATTAAATTGCTGGGTTAGATTTTCCAGCGGCACTTGACCACTCAAAATGTCTCCATAGGAATTAAAGTCCCCATATGTGTTACCATGAATAGGCTGGACTTGAGGGATTTCTTCCCGAGGTATCTTTTCAACATACATCTCAAGAACATTAATGAATACTAAATCACGATATTCTTCCGGCGATCCCAAATAATCACTCAAAGATTCATCATCGTTGATATTGTGCATGCCATAACGCACTACACCGTTTGATATTGTTTGTGGATATCTGTCAGTTATTGAGATTCCAAACTCAGTGGGTGTAGTTTTCATTCTTTCGTGCATGTACATGACTAGTGTTTCATAATCTAAATTTGTTGGAAATTTAACATGGGCTTTTGGTTTGGTACTATAACGAATGGAGTAATTGTCCTCGACGATATCTCCATCCCAAAATAGTGAAACCTTAACACGTGAAGCATTTTGAGACATTTTTTCAATGAAGCTTGATTTTTTTTGTGACTTGTAAGACTTAGACTTATGCAATTGATGAGTTTTTCACTCGTCAAGCCTTCAAGTTAAATAGATTCCTGAAATCGTCATGCGTGGTGTGTTGTCAAATCAATACTTATAGTGCGCATTAAAATGGTGCGCAATACAAAACGGTCAAATATTGCAGCAACGTATTGTCAAATCAAGCCTTTATGTGTCATAGATTCCTGAAATGTTGTCAAATCAATACTTATAGTGCGCATTAAAATGGTGCGCAATACAAAGGCTGAGTTAGGTCTGGCATCTCGAACTCTACCTCGTCGGGAGTCGCCACCTCAGGCGCCGAAGGATGAACCTGAAAAGTATATAATAATTAGTACCATTTATTATTTATATTGAATACATTAACGTTATTTATTTAATAGAACCTGTGTGTCAACGGGCGCCTGAGTAGGCTCCTGAGATGGGTGTGGTGGTGAATATGAGGTAGTCTCCTGGATGGGTCGCTCTTGTGGACCCACAGGCATAGAACAATGAACCTGAAATAATATATAAATAATTTAGATTTGATTTATTCTAAAACGGAACTGAAATAAAAAATAATTAATAAATTATTTCCACTTTATTGTAAAAGTCAAACCTGTGTGTCGACGGCCTCCATAGATGCCTGCTGAGAGGGCTCCTGAGCGGCCGCTGGAGCAGGAGATGCAGATGGTGCCATATCAAACACGAAGTCCTCGAACATGGAGTCGTCGAACTGCAAATGTAGGCCACCCTGTAGATCACGAACAGGCCGCTCACCCTGTGGATCACGAACTGGTGGATCTGAAAGTGAAGGCCAGGGCACATAACCTGGAAAAAGGTCCGGCGTATACAGAGGTGTCTGTGAAGTCGACGACCGAGAATGAGAAGTCGATGGGATATCTGTCGACGGAGCCTCATCACCTCTGCCAGCCCTAGCACCTCTGCGACGGTCACCAGCTCCTCGGCGACCACGACTACCTGCTGCCCCAGGTGGGGCACGGGGAACACGCTCATGGAGACGCTCAAAGTCATGTGCCTGTCTCATACCAGTCTCGGCAAGCTCAATCATCCGTGCTGCGTACTCCGCCGTCTCGGGGGACTCTGTACGGGCAGTGCTCTCATAGCGCATCGTCTGAACGGTCCGTACCTGCATATGTTTGTCAATATTAACAATTGAATAAATTTGTAAAGTAGTACATAAGACGATATACTGAAGATACCTCAAGCTCATATGCGAACCCGAAGTGTTCGGGAATAGGATGGCCCCTAATATGATGAGTAGGTATAGACGCGCACGTCGATCAACATCAGCCTGAGGCGTGTCCTCTCCAATCGGATGCTGCAAGTCTGTGAGGCGCAAGTGAGCGTAAAGGGCCGACTACAAAAGCCGACTCTGGCCGGAAATATGACCATCGAGAGCCGCGAAATCGGTGAGCCTAATCAACTCACCCCGGTAAGGCGGCAGCACATGAGGCTCTTCAATATACAATGGGCGTCCATCAACCTGTAGCCCATAAATGACCTCTACATCCTGAAGGGTAATGGTAGCCTCACCGGTGCGGAGATGAAATGTGTGCGTCTCCGGTCGCCACCTCTCAATCAATGTCGTCACTAGCGACCTATCGTGCTGTACCCGACCAACTTCGACGCACCGGTAGATACCGCCTCGACGTAGTATATCCAGGACACGAGGATGTGGTGGGCGAGCAGCTAAGATCTCCCATGCTGAGTCCCCTAAACGGGTACGGACCTGAGACTCAGGCTGCAGGTCGGATGTCCATATATGTTGCGACCTATGCTCGGGCTGAAGATACAGTAACTGTCGGTCGAAGGGCCCCAGATCAAGAGGGTGGTGATCCATCTATTTTACGCATTTTAAATAAATCATTAACAAGTAGTATTAGTATTAGTTATGTAATCTTTTATCGAATATTTTATTAAAGATTGTGGTGACCCATCTGTTTTACGTATTTTAAATAAATCATTAACAAGTAATATTAGTTATGTAATCTTTTATAGAAAATTATATTAAGGGTTTTCAATCCTAAGCTACGGGTTAAGAATCCTAAACTAAGGATTTTCATTCCTAAAATATAAAGATAAGTCAAATAATTAACAATTAGTTAGCATACAATTAGTATAAATAATTAATAAATAAACAAATAACTAACTAATAAAATAATTAACAAGTTATTATCACATATTTAATAAATAAACAATTAAGTAACTAATCAAAAAATTAATAAATTATTATCGTATATTTAACAAATAAACAATTAATTAACTAATGAAACAATTAAGAAATTATTAACAAATAAACAATTGGCTTAACAAAAACAAAATAAATAATTAGCCAGTCTAACAATTGAAATAGCTAGTCTAACAATTAATAAATACTTAAGTCGCTAATCCAACAATTAACAAATACTTAAGTCGCTAATCCAACAATTAACAAATAAACAATTAATTAACTAATGAAACAATTAAGAAATTATTAACAAATAAACAATTGGCTTAACAAAAACAAAACAAATAATTAGCCAGTCTAACAATTGAAATAGCTAGTCTAACAATTGAAATAGCTAGTCTAACAATTAATAAATACTTAAGTCGCTAATCCAACAATTAACAAATACTTAAGTCGCTAATCCAACAATTAACAAATACTAAATAAACAAGCAATAAATAATTAACTAATTAACAATAGATAAACAAATAAAAACAATGAAAAAATGGGCAGTCCCAACAGTGCACGGACTGCCCAAAAACGCAAAAAAAAAAAAAAAAAAAAAAAAAAAAAAAAAAAAAACGAGTAATGCACAACAGTTATACAATGATCATGCTTAGGGTAATAATATATTTAACAATGTAATAGAAAATTCATAGTGAAATACCTAGATTGAAGTTTTTTTTAGAGTTTTTGAAATATGTTATACGCCGCTCTATTCCGAAATCCAACCTTAGAAACTTGTTCCTACACTTCAATATACCAAGAGTATTGAGTTTTGGATTGAAAAATAATACGAAATTATCGTTTTAAGGGGGGTGGGACCACTTGAACGGGCTTTAATGGGGGTGGGACCACTTGAACGGGCTTTAATGGGGGTGGGGAAGGGAGCAGTCGCTGGTGGGGAAGATGGGGCCAATATATGTTGGATCCCATTCACGCACGAATTTCGTGTGTGAAAGGCCTGATCTGCAATTTTGCAGTTTGGTCCTTTCACGCACAAAATTCGTGCGTGAAAGGCCAAAACTGCGTCTATGCAGTTTGGTCCTTTCACGCACGAATTTCGTGCGTGAATACTACTTATGTTTTTTTTTTTTTTTTTTTGTACTAGTTTGATTCAACTTTTTATTTTTTGTGCTACTTAAGTCACGGATTCCTCCTTTAGTCCACATCTAAATTTTGAAACAGACTTCCATGTAGATATTCCACATGGACTCTGTACTGCTGACTTTTAATTACTTAAAAAACTTAAAGAGGATAAAATGTGAAGAATAAATCTTGGACAACGAAAGATACCAATTTGATAGAATATGGCATTCTTTCATCTATAAAATTCAAGAGTAAGTGTTAATTCCTCAGGACCTGACAAATCTATCCTAGTATTGTAATAAGTTAATTATAAATTGTAGTGTCATTTTTTAATAACCCTCTATATTTATCAAATTTTATTTTTTTGGGTAAGCGAATTACAATTGCAAAATTAAATCTCACTCAAATTTCAACTTGATAAAATAAGAGGTAAAGCAAACCAAAGAAAAAGACAAAGAAATTGTACATCAGTTAGTCAATTCTAGCCTAGTTAGATAATACTGAATTGACTAAAGAATGTACGGGTTCAGAATGAACTTTTCATCCCATTAAAATCATTGGATAAAGCAAATTAAAAGCAAATATTAAGAACTCGTCTTCCTTTAAATAGAAAGCAAAAGCTTTGTTCACCTTTTACTTCTCCCAACTCCCAAGCTTTACTGTCACTCACAAAATTAAAATGAAAAGGAGGAAAGTATGACCAGCCTCATTTATCTAATGCGATTACTAGCAACTAGAAGAATCAAACAATAATTTATTGTTATTATCGAACTCATGACTACAATTTTAAGTATATTCGTACTTCGATACAAAACTTATCTCTTTTAACTATAAGATCTCATGGTTGTTTCTAATATAGACGAAGTAAAATTTTAGCAAACAAACGTATCGTGGCAGTGGGAAACAAAGGAGCAGAGGGTATTTGAGAAATTTGGTACTTTTGTTATGAGTCATTTTGCTTCGTCATTTTAGCCCGCACAGCTCTCCCCTCCGAAAGGGACACTTTGGCCCATCTTTGTGTTTTCGAAATCCAATACTCGTACACTCACTATAAAGAAAAGGGAAAAGTTCATATATATACAAAAAATTAATTAGACCTATATTTATATTTCGTAACATTATTATTTTGTTTATCAAACATGACACGATCTTTTTCACACAAAAACTGTGTTAAGCTTATGTATGTATTTATCTGCTTACAGCACAAATTGTATGGGGAGGAGCACAATTTGTGTATCAACACCTGTGCAGATTAGTTAGTGTGCAGTTAGTTAGTGTCAATTAGTTGTCTTAGTCAGTTAGTTAGTCAGTGGCGGAGCTAGAACTTCGGGTAAGACTGTTCAAATGTTAACGAGTATATAATTTTTTTCCGATGAATGAGCGCAACAAAATGTTTTTTACATCATCACTGCACACTAGCCTAAAAGATTTATGATCCATTTGATTTCGTAAGTTATTCTTGAAAAAATTCATTACTAGAAAACTCTTACGGTGATTACAGTTTCAAATGACAACAACAACAAACAAAAACATACCCAGTGTACGTAATCTCACAAGTAGAGAACAACAAGGGGCATTCCGAGAATGTTACAGAGCGCGAGAGATAACAACTAATTAATATTCTTTGAAAAAAAAAATATTCTTTGACAAAAAAGAGAACAAAGTTGGATGATTAAAATGTTCTTCTTTTCTAGGAAATAGCAAGGAAAGAAGAAAGACTAAAGGAGGTTAAAAAAATGAGTCCAACGTAACTCCAAACCAACATAGGAATAAACCAAATACAAATCATAACTCAAATACAAATAAGTTTAGACAGAACATGGAAGAAAATAAATGCAAATACGAATCAACCAAGTAGCTTCAGACATTATTTGTGTGTTTTCTTTTAAAGAAAAAAGATGACCAGTGTTTGACTCAAGCTTTAAATAGTAATTTTTAAGTAAAATTGATCACCCTTTACCTCTAAGCTATCTATCTCAATTATTTTAAGAGTGTTCAAAATTTAATTTATAACTAATTAACTATAATATCTAATCCATATACTAGTACCATTTTCCAGCCAAGGGTGTGCAGGTGACCACCCTTGGCCATGAGTGGCTCCGCCACTGTAGTTAGTTACAGATATTTTGCTAAGTAGGTCGGTTAGTCCTAATTGTAGCTTAGCTGTCATTAGCCTGTATTACTTGTATAAATACTTTGAGATATATCTTTGTCACGATCCAAAATCACAAGTCGTGCAGGCAACTACCATTTCTCACCTTGGTAGACGAAACCTTTCCCAAATTATTCACTCAATCACAACAAAGAAATTAAGACAATAGAATTATAAGTCTCAAACGTAGATATAAATAAGGATAAGTATATAAGTGCGGAAATAATACATACAATCCCAACGAATCTAGTCTAAGGCAGTACAAGAGCCACTACTACATCACTACAAGTCTGAATATGAAATACATAAGTCTGAAATATTGAAATACTGTCTCGGGATAACAAATAAGACAAGTAATAAATGAAGAGTCATTCTGGCTGCGGATCCACCCATGTGCTCACCCTAGATACTCGTCAGCAAAGGCCTCGAGAATCAGTCACGAGGAGAGGAAGTGGATCCTGTCACATACTCTGCACTCATAAAAGAATGCAGCAAGGTAGTATCAGTACAAACACTATGTATTGGTAGGTATCATAGGCTGACAATAGTTAGCTAACATATAAAAAGGAAGAGACTGAAGAATAGATATGCTCACAACCAAGTATAAAACAACACAATCCAAGAATAGCAACTCAAGTACAAAAAGATCAAATAGCCGAATCATAGCCTATGGTGAAGCACCTAAACACAAGTCTGCCAAGTTTTCCATAATTCCTCACAATGACCACAACCACACGTACAACCAACAAATCGGATCAATAGATGTAAAATGAGATGATAATAACGAATGCATATGTAATGCAATGATATGCAATGGCCGATGTAATCTCCGTAAATAGATACTTCGGGTGGAATACCTCCACGCCTCAACAGTCATGACCCATGAGGGACCCGCGAAGTCCATATACCTATTGCGGCGCGCAACCCGATCCAATATACATTGCAAAACGTGCAACCCGGTCCAAATATATGTTGCGGCGTGCAACCCGATCCAAATACATGAGTATGAATGCATGATATCAATGACAGTGAGAATGTGTCAGCCCCAATAAGAATATATCAATACTAATCGTGCCACACATGGACACATACCACAATATCAAGAATAAGTCAAATCCTTCCTCTATACCAGATAATACCCAATAAATGAGAGATACGGTTTCACAATCATGATAAGGCAACTAAGTATCAAGTCAAGTATCACACACGTGGTGATAAGCCAATAGATCACAATAAGGCAACAAGCCACAAACAAACAACCATACTAACCTGGGTAATCCATCCCAACTTCTTACTCGAAGGCGTAACATGCTTTCTTCAACAATCAGTAACTTTACATATGCTTCGCTAACCGAAGTCTAACCATAAGGTAAGCTGTAACCTACTGGATAGCCGAGCGAGAGCTACGAACAATCGCACTTTTGCCTTGCCTTTTCGGAGAGCCTCCAAGTACTCAAAGTCTATCCATAATCGAATTCTAAGTTAGAAATAAGGAAGAACAATACCCATATTGCTGCACTACGTTCATACCTAAATCAATTATGAAAAAGGGGAAAAGCGAGCCCATAAAGGCAAAACGGGTATTTCAAGGGTGAAATTGGTAACCAACTTTCTAGAAGTTCAATTCTACTATTCAATTGCTAGATTAACTCAAGAATAGGTAAATTTCATCATTTAAGTCAAAACTCCCAATTTAGGTATAAACCCTAACTTGCAAACCTTTATTCATCAACACAAATGGAAGATTCAAGCCTATTAGTCACTAATTCATCAAATTCCATGTTTAGATTAGTCAAATCCACCAACAAATCTCATCTAGAAAGAACACAACTCAAATAATGAAGTAATCATCAAAACCCATCTTTCTTCTTATGTTCTATGGAATTTGTAGCAGGGATTCAAGCTTAAGAAAGATAAAGGAATGAAGTCTAGGTTAGAGAACTTGCCCACAAAAGAAACTAGCCAAAAACCTCCTCAAATCGCCTCAAAGATGCTTAGGAATAATAAATGTAAGGATAGGAAGTGAAGGGTTTTAACTAGGCATTAACTAGGATTTTGGTCCCGCCACCCGCTGCAGCGGCCACCCTTCGCTATCACGCATCTACCACAACGGATCCCAATCTGCTGCGGTGACCCACCACAAACCAAACACACTCGCCATAGCGGACCAGGCCCCCGCTGGGGGGGAGGGGTCCGCTACGGCGCATCTGGTGCTGCTACGGTGTACACCGGACACAGAAAAATTATGTTTCTGACAATCTCAATCCCAAAATCCAACGGTCACCCGAGATCTCCCAGATCCAAACTAGACATGCAACCACACATAAAAACACACTATGGACTCACTCGTGGTCTCGAAATTCTATACGGAGGTCAATTTTACCCGGTCAACACCCAATGGTCAAAGACCATCTTTCTAACCAGT
The DNA here is from genome assembly GCF_019175385.1 of Lycium barbarum. Classification (NCBI taxonomy): domain Eukaryota; kingdom Viridiplantae; phylum Streptophyta; class Magnoliopsida; order Solanales; family Solanaceae; genus Lycium; species Lycium barbarum. The sequence continues at coordinate 112,303,494 of NC_083338.1, forward strand.
AACCCAAAACGCTCCCGAGTACCTCGGGAACCGAATTGAACATCCCACTAAGTCATAATTGACCATATGGACCTCTCAGAATCGACGGATTTTCGAAAAAGGTCCGTTTACCTAAAAGTCAACTATTGGTTAAATGTTTTTCTCTTTAAGGCTCTATTTCACAAAAGACATCATAAATCTCCCCAATCACTTCTAGAACCGTACCACCCATCCCCCCGGATCAAAATTGTACTAATAGGGATCGGGGAAGGGTCAACGGGGGTAAATGGGTCAAAAGTGCTATAACAACCAAACAGGTCGTTACATCAGATACCAATTAAATAATCGTTCATCCTCGAACGCAGAAAAAGAGTATGAAAGCTGACGGTTGTCACACCCCATTTTTAACCCCGAAAGTTAAAGTAAAAGTATGACGTATTGGAGATTCCTATGTTTTATTGGTTTTGTTTTAAGGAGTCGCCACCTAATTATTTATGGTGAATTAGGACACCTAAAGTTTATTAAAGTAGTTATTTAAAGTTAATATTATTGTAAAGTCTGCGAAACTTAAGATTCTAGGTAAGGGTTCAATTAGTCTAAAGGGAAGGTATTAGGCATCCTTTAAGACCCATTAACAATGGTTAACCGACCGGACTTGCGAATAGTTATGCTAAGTGTAAATATTATAGAAAAAGAAAATAGTTTTATAAGTATTGCTAAAGTTATAGATAGACATATAAGTAGGTTATTTAAAATAAGACTTGTAGAAAAATAATAATTTGTATAAAAGAGCTTAGTTGTAAATAAACTGAAGAAAACGCAAGATGGTGCAATGTTTCATAAATATTTGGAGAAAACAAATTACGCTGACTAACAGATTAAAACAGTTGTTTGTAAGATTAATTTTAGAAAACGTTTAAAAGGTTTTATAGAAAGACAATTAGTTCAATATAAACTGTGCAAAGGTTGTTTTAACAAATACGTGTTTCAAATATTGGAAAGGAGCTAAAGTAAAATGGTTATCCACGAAAACTAGTTCGTTTTTCTTATTTCTCAAAACAAGCTAACGTCAATGTGTAAAGTTATATGATGCTTCGGAAGCATATCTTTCTTTCTAACTAAAAAAAATGCCAAATAGGCTACGAGGAACAGTTAAACTTCGTTTAATTTAAGACCTAAATTTGCTATTGAGACACCCTAATATAAATAGGCTCGGTCAGAAATGAGCAATTAAGTATTTATCACAATCACACAGCTAGATAAAATGTTAGTCACACCGAACACAAACAAGCGTTAGAGAATGAAAATAAGATGACTAAAGCCACATTTGGCTCCCATAGAAGAGTAAAGTTTTCAATGGTTTGCCGTTTGGTTAACCACTCTCTTTGTTTTTTTGTTCGGATGAAGGTCGAGGGAATGAGAGCCGAATAGCAAGACGCATGCAAAATTCAAATGCCGTATAGTCTCAAAATGAGACTGTTCGGATAATAAGTCTTTATGAAGACTCCATTGCGCTCCGAGGTGTACATGTAAAAAGAAAAGATAAAGATTAGCATAAAATTATCATATGATAAACTCAACGGATTTGACTAGAACGCGTACGAAAGAAATTAATCTTGACGATACTATGAAACAACAGCTTATAAATAGGCTAAAGCTCCAACTTAAAGCCAATTCATACCAAACAAAAAGGGATGCTGCCGTTAAACAGCAGCTGAAACATACATTTCTTACCAAGCCAAATTCCCAAAATAAGAGTGTATATCAATCATTAGTCTCAAAGTTTAGTGATTAAACTTAACTATTTCAATCGGCATTTTCGACAGAAAAGGATTAAAGGGAGCATACACTACGATTCATGAGCAAGAAAAAAATATATATCTGGTCACTTAATCTCAGATGAACTTTTCTGTGAACAAAGGCAACTCCATCTTAAGTAGTCATGAACAAATTAGATCTGTCAGGTCAGGACGAATAGAAATACCAACAACTAAAACTAATCCATCCATAGTAAAAGAAACTGGATTCTTCGTAGAGCTTCGCCCAACCAAGAGTAGACAGTTCACGCAACAAGGACCAAACTCATTCATGGGAAAATAAAAACAAATACTGAATAAACAGGAAGGACTCGAAAGAGTTAGCACTCAAAAGTTCTTTAAAATAAAAACATAGAGATGAGGAGGATCTGCTCATCACAATACTCAAAGTTTGGAGGCATGGTTCAGCTATTATATAAACTAAGATGAGGCATGAATGCAAGTAAAGGTTCACAAAGCAAAATTCCTCTCGCGAGGGTCCTGTCCAATATTTCGACAGAAGTCATCTAGGCAAGCAAATAGACCAGATCAGCAGACTCCTTTAAAATCGCTATAGACTGTGTTTAAACCAATTCAGGATTCATGCACTTTCCCTTTTTTTTTTTTTGAACAGTTTCAACATTCAGAACTTAGAGAGGGATGTATGTTGGTTCACCAAACAATTTGATGATTCCTAAACACAAGACAATAACATTTAAGCGCATATGGTTACGACCAGAACTGGGCATACAGTGCAACTATATATATTTAGCCCCTGCATTTTATCACATATGACTGAACATAATTTTAGCAGACACAATTGGATTAAACTTTGGACTGAACAGACTCATGGTTAATTAGTTAATCATATAAATCATATTTCAAACCAAAGAAGATCACAAACTTAACAAGATGACTCAAGATGTTGATTAGGACCCGAAACACAGATTCCATAACCAGCGGATTGTTTATCTAAGCTAATTCGTAACTTAATCAAAGATATGGAAATGACCTATTAGAATCTACAATGCTAATCTTCCAGTACATATAAAACAACTACAATGTGATGAAGTTAAACAAAACCAGCCTTATGAAACTAAGAACATCGCAAATAACCACAAACGCCAAACACCAAACACTACCAGCAATCAAAATGTAAATGACTGAAATGTCGAGGCAGTAACTAAGGATCATTTAAAGGGGACATTTCAGTCTGTAGCATTCTTATTATCCTAGATTGAGCTTAAATAATCATGTGTCATTATGTTTCCTCTAAATTGCTAAGAAAAGAGCTGAAACTTAACTAATTATTCATAATAGATCCCTTTGATCCCAACTACTTGGAGTACACACTAGGACAATAATTTATGCCTAAAACTCATGTTTATACTGATATTATTCAAAAAAAAAAAAAACATAATGAGGACCAATATTCCACTAAACGGCAGAGGCATACTGAACTTACACCAAACATGAACTAAACCAACAACCAGCATATCGATATAGTAAAACAGGAATTAAAACGTGCATGAATACGCCTAAACTAGCAACTAAAAATAGATAATCTGACTGAAATAGGAAGAGGAGTTAACATAAATATGAATACCAGCAATTCAGTACATATAACCATTTCATCGTATCTAACCCAAGCAGATACATACATATCGGTGTATATTACTTGAACAAATAGAGTAAAAGAAAGGCAGTGCCGACCTGCTTCAATCGTATACACAATATACCCAAAATATACACATTAGGGTTTGTATATCAGGTGTATGTTGAATGTATACATTCTTCTTGTTTTGGTATCCCCGGTATATCCTATATATATTCGACTTTTAAGTAAGTTCTAAGTCCTGTGAATTTGGTCTGAGCATCCAAACCACAGTGTACATCTTTTAAATTCATTTTAGCGATTGTTATTCTATCCTAACAGCATCCAAACATCAAACAAATAACGCGACGATAAAGAACTTCATAACCACTAAGCATATAGCAGAATAAGCTAAAATCTTAAACAAACAGAAATTAAAGATTACGAGTGATAAATGTATCGAAATTACCTTTTGTGGTACAGTGAAGTGGGGATCGACGAGGTCTCGAATCTACACTCGAACGCGACGAACTCGAAATCGATTAAAGAAACTAAAGTTCTAAACAGAAAATGAAGGAAAATAGAGTAATTGTTCGCTGTCTTTGTTGATTAAACTTGTGTTTTGTGAGGTTTTCGTTTTCAGCCCTTCCACCCCCTCCTCTCCCTGATTCAACTAGGATTATTTATAGGGTTTTGATTCATAGAGAGGAGCGGTGGTGATGATGAAAGGGAAAGAGAGGAGCGTGAGGAGTGGGTTCGTCCGTGAGTGGAGGAGCGTAAGGTAGGGTCGGGAGTGGGGAGCGGCGGCGATGAAAAAAAAAGGGAAAAAGAAAGAGAGGTAGGGTAGAAAGGAGGGAGGCGGCTGAAGTGGAGGAGTGGGGTCGTCGGTGTTGAGTGGGGAGGAGCGGGTGAGGAGCGTGGGAGAGAAGGGAAGGGAAGGGAAGAGGGTAGAGAGGGAGTGAGTTGCGGCTGAAAGAGGAAGAGAAAGAGAGAGAGATGAGCTGAGGGAGAAAAAGAAAGAGAGATTAGGGATTTAAGATTTGGGCCGGACCCGGGTCGAGTAAAAAATAGAATTGGGCTGGTCCGTTTGGGCTGGTTTGTTTTAATTAGAGTATGGGCTAATATAAATGTGGGTTGTTTATTTGGGTAGGGGAATAACATTGTATTTTAAGTCATTAATTTGGCTGAAAATTGTTAGTCCTTCATCCTCTATTTTATATTGTTGGGCTTCTAATTTAACAACTAGTACAATATATACTATATGAAGACAATTAATAATTAATATTTAAAAAATAAGGATTTAACAAAGTGTTGTTCTACAATTAATTTAACGAGTCCAAACCCGAAAAAATGAAATGATGACGAATCATTTAAAATTTGTGGTAAAGTAATGCTCGTAGTGTTAAAAATAACAGTAGCGGTATTAATAGTAGTAGCAAGAATAATAAAAAAAAAATAGTGAAAATAAAGTATTTAGCTCGTCAGGAAATTTTGAAGCCCCGGGTAAATTAAATAGGAGAGGGACAAAATTGGGTGTCAGCAGATGCCCCTCTTCGACCGGAGATGATGTAAGAATCTTCGGGCGAAGAAGTTGACGTAGTAGCCAATTTTGTTTGGACCAACGAATATGAGTTTATAAGAAAGTACGATTTAGGAAAATTGATGGCAAATATTATGAGGACGGAAGGAATTATGGAAAATTATGGCCGAATCTCAGTTTCGAGTTGCCTACATATCTCGGGCTGCACGAGAATCAGGCCATGTGTAGTTCGAAAGTTTTTGTGGGTTCATAATTTTGCGGGGGTTGTAGACAGGTGACGAGAACGTTCAAGAATGGAACACATGCTTATAGCCTCCTAATTATAAATGTGGCGCGCAACACACTTTTAAGTAGGACTCTACTAGGCACGATGTGAATTCTTCAAAGATGCCCCAGTGTTGAGTTATGGAGACACTGGGGATGTAGAAAGGAATATGAGATTGTGGAAAGAGTTGATTGAAATAGAGTTTTAGTAGGGAATATGAAAGAAAAATTAACCTACGTATCACGTGTTTGTGGACGTAGGCGGAGTTGAGTTCGAGAGTAGATCCGTGACCTTTGCTTATGAGTTTGATATTCCTCTCCAGCAAATTTGCCCCAGTTCACTGCGTAAGATAAAGTTCCACGTTGTGTTGCGTCCTTGCAGGTTGTATTTTCTGCCAAAACTGAAATTCATGTCAAAATTAGTAATAAAGTTGAAAGTGTAAAATTACAAAGAGTGTAAATGATAGTAAATATGAGTGTGAGAATGAAGATGAAGTCGTGTGGCCAATGTTGTCTCTGGTTGTCTTTAGGGACTTGAATGAATGTGTGATGCGTATGCCGAGGATGTGATAAGGTCTCTAGTCGCAGTTGAAGATGATAGTGATAGGGCCTCCGGCTGTCTTCCGGGACTCGATGATAAATGATATCTGCGAAATTTAAGGTAAATTCGTTAAAGTAGGTAAAGTAGATGATGAAATAAAGAAATGAAGTAAGGAGTAAAGTAAGTGTATAGCCGTTTGGCTTATGCAGGTGAGGCCGTGTAGCCATGCGATATCTCTGGTTGTCTTCGGGGACTTGATGCTGTGTCTCCGGTTGTCTTTGGAGACTTGATGTTGTGCCTCCGGTTGTCTTCGGGGACTTGATGTTGTGTCTCCGGTTGTCTTCGGGAACTTGATGTTGTGTCTCCGGTTGTCTTCGGGGACTTGATGTTGTGTCTCCGGTTGTCTTCGGGGACTTGATGATACTCCTGTAAAGTTCAAGGTAAAATCGTTAGAGTTGATGATGTGTAGCCGTCCGGCTTATGCATATGAGGCAGTATAGCCAAGTGATGCCCGGTTGTCTTCGGGACTTGATGATCTGTCTCCGGTTGTCTTCAGAGATTTGATGTTGTGTCTCCGGTTGTCTTCGGGGACTTGATGATACATCTCCGGTTGTTTTCAGAGATTTGATGATGTGTCTCCGGTTGTCTTCGGGGACTTGATGCTACTTCTCCGGTTGTCTTCAGAGATTTGATGATGTGTCTCCGGTTGTCTTCGGGGACTTGATGTTGTGTCTCCGGTTGTCTTCGGGGACTTGATGCTACTTCTCCGGTTGTCTTCAGAGATTTGATGATGTGTCTCCGGTTGTCTTCGGGGACTTGATGCTACTTCTCCGGTTGTCTTCAGAGATTTGATGATGTGTCTCCGGTTGTCTTCGGGGACTTGATGCTACTTCTCCGGTTGTCTTCAGAGATTTGATGATGTGTCTCCGGTTGTCTTCGGGGACTTGATGATACATCTCCGGTTGTTTTCAGAGATTTGATGATGTGTCTCCGGTTGTCTTCGGGGACTTGACAATAATTCCTGCAAAGTTCAGAATAAAATGGTTAAGCTAGTGAAGTATATGATAAAGTAATTGGTAAAGTATGGAGCAAAGCGGTAGAATATCCGTTTGGCTTATGATGTTGATGGTATCGTGACAGGCTGAACTAATGACGTGCGATCCTGATTTAATTCGCCTCCAACTTCGTCAACCTACAAAATAGGTATATAAAGTCATAAAGTTATTGTGATAAAATAAAAATTAAAGATAGAGTTAGAAATAAAGCCGTTTGGCTTTTTAGGCGAGGCCATATTGAGCCAGATGATGCTTTTCTGCCATGATTGATAGACTTGACTGTTGATCTCGCGGTCTTAAGTTCCTGCACTCAAAGAAAAATTCTTAGTTTGGGAGGGGGAAGTTGATTCGTGTTGACTCGAAGCTTGACGTGGTTGGCGCTCCATTCGTCTTGTTTGTTTGGATCTTGTGATCTCCGTTTAAGCCTCGGTAGATAAACAGTAGTGAAATAATTGAAAGAAAGTATTTCATTTGAAAGGTAGGTATGTAAGTATATGTATAAGGGAATGTAACTATACGTATATAAGTTGTGAAATATGTATATGTAAACGCATGTATGTAAGGAAAGATATATATGTAAATATATGTATATAAGGAAATATATATGCGTAAATATGTGTATGTAAGTTGTAAAATATTTCTGCCAACTTCAGATTGTGACACTTCTAATGTAATTGGTCTATAATACTTCCTATCTGGTAGCCTTAATCTTGTCGATGTCCAACTGTTCTTTTGTCTATATCTTTTCAAAATATGCCCCAGTTTTGGGTTCAAAAGGGTATGCTAAACTTATGTTGTGGTGTGACCGAACCTTGTATAGGTTGCCTACGTATCCGCCAAGGAATCAGGTCAGAGCGTAGTTCATGAAACATAAAATGGTCTGAAGTTTTCTAATAAAGGGACCGAACCCGATGTGGATTGCCTACGTATCCCACCAAGGGAATCAGGTCAGCGTAGTTCTGTTATATAAACGGTAAAAGGTTTGTTGGATTTTTATCTAAGTGCGACGGATCTGTATGTTGATAGTCTACGAATCCTGCCAAGGGAATCAGGCCCTGTATGGTTTTCTTTGTGTAATAATTTTTAGATTTTCTGTTATAACGCAACCGAACCCTATGTGGGCGGCCTACGTATCCCACCTCGGGAATCAGGTCGGAACGTAGTTCGTAAGCATGCAAATGGGAAAAAATCTAACCTAGTATGACCGAGTCCCTATGTGGGCTGCCTACGTATCCACCGAGGAATCAGGTCGGAACGTAGTTCGTACGCATAAGATATTTTGGATTTTTTGTTGTAAAGCAACCGAACCCTATGTGGGCTGCCTACGTATCCCCCATGGGAATCAGGTCAGCGTAGTTCGTACCTGGTTGTTAAAGGAAAGGTTGCAAGCTAGTTTGTTTTACCTAATGTCGTCCTTTGATCTCTTCTTGGATTGCTAGCTTTCAGTCTTATGTCATCACCTATCGACTATTTCGATTCTTTTGAGCGGAATCTTGTCTTGTCCCCTAGTTTCTTTGTTACTCTCTCGGGATGTATGTTGTTTATTTATTCATTTCATGTCACAATCGTAGAGTTAGCAGATTTGATAATTATAGTAGAAAATAACAATAACAGATGATTAAGGAAAATTAGAAATGCATTCATAGTTTTCACGATTAAGTTTCAAAAAGATGAAGCAAAGCAAACAAAAGTTTTGAGCATGATTCAAGCCTTTAAAAATAAAAGTTCACTACATGTTCAGTCTACCAAGACTCCTGGAGAATCAGGGACGGAGTACAAGTCCAGTTCTTCAGAGTCTCTCCTGGTTCTGCACCCTGGATGGTTGGTGTCTCAGTAGTTTTAGCAGCAATCTTCACTGGCACTTGTTTTCGGATCATCCCCACAGGCGCAACGAACGTTGATGACATGCCTCTCTCCATCTTTCCCAATTGGCGCAACGACCTCCTTCCGATTCTTAACCTTTCGATAATTATCATGTTCACGTTGGCGTTTTCGTGAGTAGGCAAATGGATGGGGATCCATATCGGGTCGAGCTCCAGTGAGCTGGATCGCTCCTTCCTTAATCAAGGTTTCGATTTTGTTTTTGAGGCCATAGCAATCCTCAGTGGCATGCCCAGGAACTCCAGAATGATATGCACAATGCTTGGAACTATCAAACCATTTTGGGATAGGCTCGGGAATTTTTCCTTCAATCGGTTGTATTATGTCTGTTGCTTTCAGTCTTTCAAATAGTTGATCCAAAGGTTCAGCGAACTGAGTGTAACTACAGGTGTTTTTTATGACAGGGTTTGGACGGGCTTTATGTGTGGTATGTGGTCGATTTTGGTAGGTGGGAGCTTGAACAGGTGGGTTTTGATAGTGAGGTGCTCGAGGTTGGCGGTAATTTGCTTGAGTATTGTAGACAGGGTAGGGGAATAGCGGAGCTTGGTAGGGTTCAACATAGTGGTAAGGGTAGAAAGGTTGTTGTGGATGGTCAAAGTATGTAATGACTCGGTTTGGTGGGTTTAGAGGAGTAATTGTAGGTGGTGGGTTAGCGTTGGTGGGTAAAGGAATGTGAGGAGTATTACCTAGTAATTGATTTGGTGGGTTGACGGGTGGTGGATCAGGAGCGGCAAAGGTAGTGTAGGTTAGAGGTAAGTTGTTGTTGGTATGTACAGTGTTTTGCGGAGGAAAATGTTCAAGGACTGGAGATTCAAGTGATGGAAAACGAGGCGGGTTTGGTGCGACGTCCCTAGGTTCAGGAGGTGGACTTTGGAGTGTAACAGATGAGTTGGTCATGTTCCTAACCCGATTCAGTTCTCTACGTAGATCCTCAATTTCTTGAGTTAGGCGGGCGATATGTTCATCCCGTTGGATAGTAGTGCTATGTTCAGAAGTCTCAGGGGGATCATTAGAAACCATGATGTTTTTCGGACCAGTTGAAATAGATGCGGCTGGATCGGACGTAATATTTGCCTTTCCTTGAACAACCCAGCTGCGTTGTGGTAACGATGATGTCTTTGACCTTGTGATGTAAGGATGGTCGGCCATTGAGTGTCAACACGAATCAACTCTCTTTGGGATGAAAAGAAACATAAAGTGTAAACGATGTTAGTCTCACGAACATATCTAGGTAAAGTCATGATCACGTAAAGTCTAGTAAGGCATGTAGCAAATAATTCATCAAATAGAGTCAAACAAGTTGTCAAACAGATGTAAACGATTATATCAAAAAATAATAACGCTTCCTAATATGCATTTGACCTCTTTGTGCCAGAGGTAGGCCTAACGTTTGTTTGAAGGGTAAAGTGTGCCATAATATGTCATCCCGTTGCTTTGATTAATTAAACAAATTCTATTTCCCCAACAATAAAGTACAAAAGTAATGTAACGTTTATTACATGTCAAATGAATACAACATAAAGTGTTTCCTAATCTAAATGAAGTGAACACAATTTCCTATGTTTAAATCTCAGCTCCGTTTTTGTGATGTCATTGATCTTCGTCATTCATTGTACTCCAATGCAAATCCATACCTGTCATAGAAACGTTAATCATCCTTCCCTCCTAAAGTTTAATTAATTAAAGCAAATAGTCAATATTTAGGCACAATTATCCTTCAAACGTGCATATAAAGTATGATTATTGTCGCTTGGGGTCGTGAACCCGCTTGGACGTTTGGGTAAAGTCATCTAATGGGCTTAATACACCAAGGGTATTAAACCTCCTAGGTCATGAAAAGTATGCTCCTAATAAAGGTGTTGGTATAGCTCTATCTTAGGCTGACTAAGAGTTGTTTTCCTATGACACAAGGTTCCCCCAAGCGGACAACTTGGGAGTGGAAAGTCTGTGGCCGTCGACTGCACCGCCGATCGACTAAATCCACAAGATCGATCCAACTAAAAGGTAATTTGATAGTGAACGGGCGCGAACCGCGAAACCGTTTTAAGTGTGTGAATATGTGTGAGTTTTCCAGAAGTGAAGGAAATATGAACGGAATGACAGTTTTATCAAAGCAGTAACACATAAACAGTTTATATCAGACAAACAGTTTATATCAAACAAACAGTTTATATCAAACAAACAATTAATAGCATGTAAAAAATAATTAACAAATAAATAAAGCGATTTCAAAATAAGCACACAAAGCCTACTTAAACTAAGTCCGTTATGGTTAGAACCTAAGTATTCCCCAGCAGAGTCGCCAAGCTGTCACACCCCATTTTTAACCCCGAAAGTTAAAGTAAAAGTATGACGTATTGGAGATTCCTATGTTTTATTGGTTTTGTTTTAAGGAGTCGCCACCTAATTATTTATGGTGAATTAGGACACCTAAAGTTTATTAAAGTAGTTATTTAAAGTTAATATTATTGTAAAGTCTGCGAAACTTAAGATTCTAGGTAAGGGTTCAATTAGTCTAAAGAGAAGGTATTAGGCATCCTTTAAGACCCATTAACAATGGTTAACCGACCGGACTTGCGAATAGTTATGCTAAGTGTAAATATTATAGAAAAAGAAAATAGTTTTATAAGTATTGCTAAAGTTATAGATAGACATATAAGTAGGTTATTTAAAATAAGACTTGTAGAAAAATAATAATTTGTATAAAAGAGCTTAGTTGTAAATAAACTGAAGAAAACGCAAGATGGTGCAATGTTTCATAAATATTTGGAGAAAACAAATTACGCTGACTAACAGATTAAAACAGTTGTTTGTAAGATTAATTTTAGAAAACGTTTAAAAGGTTTTATAGAAAGACAATTAGTTCAATATAAACTGTGCAAAGGTTGTTTTAACAAATACGTGTTTCAAATATTGGAAAGGAGCTAAAGTAAAATGGTTATCCACGAAAACTAGTTCGTTTTTCTTATTTCTCAAAACAAGCTAACGTCAATGTGTAAAGTTATATGATGCTTCGGAAGCATATCTTTCTTTCTAACTAAAAAAAATGCCAAATAGGCTACGAGGAAGAGTTAAACTTCGTTTAATTTAAGACCTAAATTTGCTATTGAGACACCCTAATATAAATAGGCTCGGTCAGAAATGAGCAATTAAGTATTTATCACAATCACACAGCTAGATAAAATGTTAGTCACACCGAACACAAACAAGCGTTAGAGAATGAAAATAAGATGACTAAAGCCACATTTGGCTCCCATAGAAGAGTAAAGTTTTCAATGGTTTGCCGTTTGGTTAACCACTCTCTTTGTTTTTTTGTTCGGATGAAGGTCGAGGGAATGAGAGCCGAATAGCAAGACGCATGCAAAGTTCAAATGCCGTATAGTCTCAAAATGAGACTGTTCGGATAATAAGTCTTTATGAAGACTCCATTGCGCTCCGAGGTGTACATGTAAAAAGAAAAGATAAAGATTAGCATAAAATTATCATATGATAAACTCAACGGATTTGACTAGAACGCGTACGAAAGAAATTAATCTTGACGATACTATGAAACAACAGCTTATAAATAGGCTAAAGCTCCAACTTAAAGCCAATTCATACCAAACAAAAAGGGATGCTGCCGTTAAACAGCAGCTGAAACATACATTTCTTACCAAGCCAAATTCCCAAAATAAGAGTGTATATCAATCATTAGTCTCAAAGTTTAGTGATTAAACTTAACTATTTCAATCGGCATTTTCGACAGAAAAGGATTAAAGGGAGCATACACTACGATTCATGAGCAAGAAAAAAATATATATCTGGTCACTTAATCTCAGATGAACTTTTCTGTGAACAAAGGCAACTCCATCTTAAGTAGTCATGAACAAATTAGATCTGTCAGGTCAGGACGAATAGAAATACCAACAACTAAAACTAATCCATCCATAGTAAAAGAAACTGGATTCTTCGTAGAGCTTCGCCCAACCAAGAGTAGACAGTTCACGCAACAAGGACCAAACTCATTCATGGGAAAATAAAAAAAAATACTGAATAAACAGGAAGGACTCGAAAGAGTTAGCACTCAAAAGTTCTTTAAAATAAAAACATAGAGATGAGGAGGATCTGCTCATCACAATACTCAAAGTTTGGAGGCATGGTTCAGCTATTATATAAACTAAGATGAGGCATGAATGCAAGTAAAGGTTCACAAAGCAAAATTCCTCTCGCGAGGGTCCTGTCCAATATTTCGACAGAAGTCATCTAGGCAAGCAAATAGACCAGATCAGCAGACTCCTTTAAAATCGCTATAGACTGTGTTTAAACCAATTCAGGATTCATGCACTTTCCCTTTTTTTTTTTTTGAACAGTTTCAACATTCAGAACTTAGAGAGGGATGTATGTTGGTTCACCAAACAATTTGATGATTCCTAAACACAAGACAATAACATTTAAGCGCATATGGTTACGACCAGAACTGGGCATACAGTGCAACTATATATATTTAGCCCCTGCATTTTATCACATATGACTGAACATAATTTTAGCAGACACAATTGGATTAAACTTTGGACTGAACAGACTCATGGTTAATTAGTTAATCATATAAATCATATTTCAAACCAAAGAAGATCACAAACTTAACAAGATGACTCAAGATGTTGATTAGGACCCGAAACACAGATTCCATAACCAGCGGATTGTTTATCTAAGCTAATTCGTAACTTAATCAAAGATATGGAAATGACCTATTAGAATCTACAATGCTAATCTTCCAGTACATATAAAACAACTACAATGTGATGAAGTTAAACAAAACCAGCCTTATGAAACTAAGAACATCGCAAATAACCACAAACGCCAAACACCAAACACTACCAGCAATCAAAATGTAAATGACTGAAATGTCGAGGCAGTAACTAAGGATCATTTAAAGGGGACATTTCAGTCTGTAGCATTCTTATTATCCTAGATTGAGCTTAAATAATCATGTGTCATTATGTTTCCTCTAAATTGCTAAGAAAAGAGCTGAAACTTAACTAATTATTCATAATAGATCCCTTTGATCCCAACTACTTGGAGTACACACTAGGACAATAATTTATGCCTAAAACTCATGTTTATACTGATATTATTCAAAAAAAAAAAAAACATAATGAGGACCAATATTCCACTAAACGGCAGAGGCATACTGAACTTACACCAAACATGAACTAAACCAACAACCAGCATATCGATATAGTAAAACAGGAATTAAAACGTGCATGAATACGCCTAAACTAGCAACTAAAAATAGATAATCTGACTGAAATAGGAAGAGGAGTTAACATAAATATGAATACCAGCAATTCAGTACATATAACCATTTCATCGTATCTAACCCAAGCAGATACATACATATCGGTGTATATTACTTGAACAAATAGAGTAAAAGAAAGGCAGTGCCGACCTGCTTCAATCGTATACACAATATACCCAAAATATACACATTAGGGTTTGTATATCAGGTGTATGTTGAATGTATACATTCTTCTTGTTTTGGTATCCCCGGTATATCCTATATATATTCGACTTTTAAGTAAGTTCTAAGTCCTGTGAATTTGGTCTGAGCATCCAAACCACAGTGTACATCTTTTAAATTCATTTTAGCGATTGTTATTCTATCCTAACAGCATCCAAACATCAAACAAATAACGCGACGATAAAGAACTTCATAACCACTAAGCATATAGCAGAATAAGCTAAAATCTTAAACAAACAGAAATTAAAGATTACGAGTGATAAATGTATCGAAATTACCTTTTGTGGTACAGTGAAGTGGGGATCGACGAGGTCTCGAATCTACACTCGAACGCGACGAACTCGAAATCGATTAAAGAAACTAAAGTTCTAAACAGAAAATGAAGGAAAATAGAGTAATTGTTCGCTGTCTTTGTTGATTAAACTTGTGTTTTGTGAGGTTTTCGTTTTCAGCCCTTCCACCCCCTCCTCTCCCTGATTCAACTAGGATTATTTATAGGGTTTTGATTCATAGAGAGGAGCGGTGGTGATGATGAAAGGGAAAGAGAGGAGCGTGAGGAGTGGGTTCGTCCGTGAGTGGAGGAGCGTAAGGTAGGGTCGGGAGTGGGGAGCGGCGGCGATGAAAAAAAAAGGGAAAAAGAAAGAGAGGTAGGGTAGAAAGGAGGGAGGCGGCTGAAGTGGAGGAGTGGGGTCGTCGGTGTTGAGTGGGGAGGAGCGGGTGAGGAGCGTGGGAGAGAAGGGAAGGGAAGGGAAGAGGGTAGAGAGGGAGTGAGTTGCGGCTGAAAGAGGAAGAGAAAGAGAGAGAGATGAGCTGAGGGAGAAAAAGAAAGAGAGATTAGGGATTTAAGATTTGGGCCGGACCCGGGTCGAGTAAAAAATAGAATTGGGCTGGTCCGTTTGGGCTGGTTTGTTTTAATTAGAGTATGGGCTAATATAAATGTGGGTTGTTTATTTGGGTAGGGGAATAACATTGTATTTTAAGTCATTAATTTGGCTGAAAATTGTTAGTCCTTCATCCTCTATTTTATATTGTTGGGCTTCTAATTTAACAACTAGTACAATATATACTATATGAAGACAATTAATAATTAATATTTAAAAAATAAGGATTTAACAAAGTGTTGTTCTACAATTAATTTAACGAGTCCAAACCCGAAAAAATGAAATGATGACGAATCATTTAAAATTTGTGGTAAAGTAATGCTCGTAGTGTTAAAAATAACAGTAGCGGTATTAATAGTAGTAGCAAGAATAATAAAAAAAAAATAGTGAAAATAAAGTATTTAGCTCGTCAGGAAATTTAGAAGCCCCGGGTAAATTAAATAGGAGAGGGACAAAATTGGGTGTCAACAGATGCCCCTCTTCGACCGGAGATGATGTAAGAATCTTCGGGCGAAGAAGTTGACGTAGTAGCCAATTTTGTTTGGACCAACGAATATGAGTTTATAAGAAAGTACGATTTAGGAAAATTGATGGCAAATATTATGAGGACGGAAGGAATTATGGAAAATTATGGCCGAATCTCAGTTTCGAGTTGCCTACATATCTCGGGCTGCACGAGAATCAGGCCATGTGTAGTTCGAAAGTTTTTGTGGGTTCATAATTTTGCGGGGGTTGTAGACAGGTGACGAGAACGTTCAAGAATGGAACACATGCTTATAGCCTCCTAATTATAAATGTGGCGCGCAACACACTTTTAAGTAGGACTCTACTAGGCACGATGTGAATTCTTCAAAGATGCCCCAGTGTTGAGTTATGGAGACACTGGGGATGTAGAAAGGAATATGAGATTGTGGAAAGAGTTGATTGAAATAGAGTTTTAGTAGGGAATATGAAAGAAAAATTAACCTACGTATCACGTGTTTGTGGACGTAGGCGGAGTTGAGTTCGAGAGTAGATCCGTGACCTTTGCTTATGAGTTTGATATTCCTCTCCAGCAAATTTGCCCCAGTTCACTGCGTAAGATAAAGTTCCACGTTGTGTTGCGTCCTTGCAGGTTGTATTTTCTGCCAAAACTGAAATTCATGTCAAAATTAGTAATAAAGTTGAAAGTGTAAAATTACAAAGAGTGTAAATGATAGTAAATATGAGTGTGAGAATGAAGATGAAGTCGTGTGGCCAATGTTGTCTCTGGTTGTCTTTAGGGACTTGAATGAATGTGTGATGCGTATGCCGAGGATGTGATAAGGTCTCTAGTCGCAGTTGAAGATGATAGTGATAGGGCCTCCGGCTGTCTTCCGGGACTCGATGATAAATGATATCTGCGAAATTTAAGGTAAATTCGTTAAAGTAGGTAAAGTAGATGATGAAATAAAGAAATGAAGTAAGGAGTAAAGTAAGTGTATAGCCGTTTGGCTTATGCAGGTGAGGCCGTGTAGCCATGCGATATCTCTGGTTGTCTTCGGGGACTTGATGCTGTGTCTCCGGTTGTCTTTGGAGACTTGATGTTGTGCCTCCGGTTGTCTTCGGGGACTTGATGTTGTGTCTCCGGTTGTCTTCGGGAACTTGATGTTGTGTCTCCGGTTGTCTTCGGGGACTTGATGTTGTGTCTCCGGTTGTCTTCGGGGACTTGATGATACTCCTGTAAAGTTCAAGGTAAAATCGTTAGAGTTGATGATGTGTAGCCGTCCGGCTTATGCATATGAGGCAGTATAGCCAAGTGATGCCCGGTTGTCTTCGGGACTTGATGATCTGTCTCCGGTTGTCTTCAGAGATTTGATGTTGTGTCTCCGGTTGTCTTCGGGGACTTGATGATACATCTCCGGTTGTTTTCAGAGATTTGATGATGTGTCTCCGGTTGTCTTCGGGGACTTGATGCTACTTCTCCGGTTGTCTTCAGAGATTTGATGATGTGTCTCCGGTTGTCTTCGGGGACTTGATGTTGTGTCTCCGGTTGTCTTCGGGGACTTGATGCTACTTCTCCGGTTGTCTTCAGAGATTTGATGATGTGTCTCCGGTTGTCTTCGGGGACTTGATGCTACTTCTCCGGTTGTCTTCAGAGATTTGATGATGTGTCTCCGGTTGTCTTCGGGGACTTGATGCTACTTCTCCGGTTGTCTTCAGAGATTTGATGATGTGTCTCCGGTTGTCTTCGGGGACTTGATGATACATCTCCGGTTGTTTTCAGAGATTTGATGATGTGTCTCCGGTTGTCTTCGGGGACTTGACAATAATTCCTGCAAAGTTCAGAATAAAATGGTTAAGCTAGTGAAGTATATGATAAAGTAATTGGTAAAGTATGGAGCAAAGCGGTAGAATATCCGTTTGGCTTATGATGTTGATGGTATCGTGACAGGCTGAACTAATGACGTGCGATCCTGATTTAATTCGCCTCCAACTTCGTCAACCTACAAAATAGGTATATAAAGTCATAAAGTTATTGTGATAAAATAAAAATTAAAGATAGAGTTAGAAATAAAGCCGTTTGGCTTTTTAGGCGAGGCCATATTGAGCCAGATGATGCTTTTCTGCCATGATTGATAGACTTGACTGTTGATCTCGCGGTCTTAAGTTCCTGCACTCAAAGAAAAATTCTTAGTTTGGGAGGGGGAAGTTGATTCGTGTTGACTCGAAGCTTGACGTGGTTGGCGCTCCATTCGTCTTGTTTGTTTGGATCTTGTGATCTCCGTTTAAGCCTCGGTAGATAAACAGTAGTGAAATAATTGAAAGAAAGTATTTCATTTGAAAGGTAGGTATGTAAGTATATGTATAAGGGAATGTAACTATACGTATATAAGTTGTGAAATATGTATATGTAAACGCATGTATGTAAGGAAAGATATATATGTAAATATATGTATATAAGGAAATATATATGCGTAAATATGTGTATGTAAGTTGTAAAATATTTCTGCCAACTTCAGATTGTGACACTTCTAAAGTAATTGGTCTATAATACTTCCTATCTGGTAGCCTTAATCTTGTCGATGTCCAACTGTTCTTTTGTCTATATCTTTTCAAAATATGCCCCAGTTTTGGGTTCAAAAGGGTATGCTAAACTTATGTTGTGGTGTGACCGAACCTTGTATAGGTTGCCTACGTATCCGCCAAGGAATCAGGTCAGAGCGTAGTTCATGAAACATAAAATGGTCTGAAGTTTTCTAATAAAGGGACCGAACCCGATGTGGATTGCCTACGTATCCCACCAAGGGAATCAGGTCAGCGTAGTTCTGTTATATAAACGGTAAAAGGTTTGTTGGATTTTTATCTAAGTGCGACGGATCTGTATGTTGATAGTCTACGAATCCTGCCAAGGGAATCAGGCCCTGTATGGTTTTCTTTGTGTAATAATTTTTAGATTTTCTGTTATAACGCAACCGAACCCTATGTGGGCGGCCTACGTATCCCACCTCGGGAATCAGGTCGGAACGTAGTTCGTAAGCATGCAAATGGGAAAAAATCTAACCTAGTATGACCGAGTCCCTATGTGGGCTGCCTACGTATCCACCGAGGAATCAGGTCGGAACGTAGTTCGTACGCATAAGATATTTTGGATTTTTTGTTGTAAAGCAACCGAACCCTATGTGGGCTGCCTACGTATCCCCCATGGGAATCAGGTCAGCGTAGTTCGTACCTGGTTGTTAAAGGAAAGGTTGCAAGCTAGTTTGTTTTACCTAATGTCGTCCTTTGATCTCTTCTTGGATTGCTAGCTTTCAGTCTTATGTCATCACCTATCGACTATTTCGATTCTTTTGAGCGGAATCTTGTCTTGTCCCCTAGTTTCTTTGTTACTCTCTCGGGATGTATGTTGTTTATTTATTCATTTCATGTCACAATCGTAGAGTTAGCAGATTTGATAATTATAGTAGAAAATAACAATAACAGATGATTAAGGAAAATTAGAAATGCATTCATAGTTTTCACGATTAAGTTTCAAAAAGATGAAGCAAAGCAAACAAAAGTTTTGAGCATGATTCAAGCCTTTAAAAATAAAAGTTCACTACATGTTCAGTCTACCAAGACTCCTGGAGAATCAGGGACGGAGTACAAGTCCAGTTCTTCAGAGTCTCTCCTGGTTCTGCACCCTGGATGGTTGGTGTCTCAGTAGTTTTAGCAGCAATCTTCACTGGCACTTGTTTTCGGATCATCCCCACAGGCGCAACGAACGTTGATGACATGCCTCTCTCCATCTTTCCCAATTGGCGCAACGACCTCCTTCCGATTCTTAACCTTTCGATAATTATCATGTTCACGTTGGCGTTTTCGTGAGTAGGCAAATGGATGGGGATCCATATCGGGTCGAGCTCCAGTGAGCTGGATCGCTCCTTCCTTAATCAAGGTTTCGATTTTGTTTTTGAGGCCATAGCAATCCTCAGTGGCATGCCCAGGAACTCCAGAATGATATGCACAATGCTTGGAACTATCAAACCATTTTGGGATAGGCTCGGGAATTTTTCCTTCAATCGGTTGTATTATGTCTGTTGCTTTCAGTCTTTCAAATAGTTGATCCAAAGGTTCAGCGAACTGAGTGTAACTACAGGTGTTTTTTATGACAGGGTTTGGACGGGCTTTATGTGTGGTATGTGGTCGATTTTGGTAGGTGGGAGCTTGAACAGGTGGGTTTTGATAGTGAGGTGCTCGAGGTTGGCGGTAATTTGCTTGAGTATTGTAGACAGGGTAGGGGAATAGCGGAGCTTGGTAGGGTTCAACATAGTGGTAAGGGTAGAAAGGTTGTTGTGGATGGTCAAAGTATGTAATGACTCGGTTTGGTGGGTTTAGAGGAGTAATTGTAGGTGGTGGGTTAGCGTTGGTGGGTAAAGGAATGTGAGGAGTATTACCTAGTAATTGATTTGGTGGGTTGACGGGTGGTGGATCAGGAGCGGCAAAGGTAGTGTAGGTTAGAGGTAAGTTGTTGTTGGTATGTACAGTGTTTTGCGGAGGAAAATGTTCAAGGACTGGAGATTCAAGTGATGGAAAACGAGGCGGGTTTGGTGCGACGTCCCTAGGTTCAGGAGGTGGACTTTGGAGTGTAACAGATGAGTTGGTCATGTTCCTAACCCGATTCAGTTCTCTACGTAGATCCTCAATTTCTTGAGTTAGGCGGGCGATATGTTCATCCCGTTGGATAGTAGTGCTATGTTCAGAAGTCTCAGGGGGATCATTAGAAACCATGATGTTTTTCGGACCAGTTGAAATAGATGCGGCTGGATCGGACGTAATATTTGCCTTTCCTTGAACAACCCAGCTGCGTTGTGGTAACGATGATGTCTTTGACCTTGTGATGTAAGGATGGTCGGCCATTGAGTGTCAACACGAATCAACTCTCTTTGGGATGAAAAGAAACATAAAGTGTAAACGATGTTAGTCTCACGAACATATCTAGGTAAAGTCATGATCACGTAAAGTCTAGTAAGGCATGTAGCAAATAATTCATCAAATAGAGTCAAACAAGTTGTCAAACAGATGTAAACGATTATATCAAAAAATAATAACGCTTCCTAATATGCATTTGACCTCTTTGTGCCAGAGGTAGGCCTAACGTTTGTTTGAAGGGTAAAGTGTGCCATAATATGTCATCCCGTTGCTTTGATTAATTAAACAAATTCTATTTCCCCAACAATAAAGTACAAAAGTAATGTAACGTTTATTACATGTCAAATGAATACAACATAAAGTGTTTCCTAATCTAAATGAAGTGAACACAATTTCCTATGTTTAAATCTCAGCTCCGTTTTTGTGATGTCATTGATCTTCGTCATTCATTGTACTCCAATGCAAATCCATACCTGTCATAGAAACGTTAATCATCCTTCCCTCCTAAAGTTTAATTAATTAAAGCAAATAGTCAATATTTAGGCACAATTATCCTTCAAACGTGCATATAAAGTATGATTATTGTCGCTTGGGGTCGTGAACCCGCTTGGACGTTTGGGTAAAGTCATCTAATGGGCTTAATACACCAAGGGTATTAAACCTCCTAGGTCATGAAAAGTATGCTCCTAATAAAGGTGTTGGTATAGCTCTATCTTAGGCTGACTAAGAGTTGTTTTCCTATGACACAAGGTTCCCCCAAGCGGACAACTTGGGAGTGGAAAGTCTGTGGCCGTCGACTGCACCGCCGATCGACTAAATCCACAAGATCGATCCAACTAAAAGGTAATTTGATAGTGAACGGGCGCGAACCGCGAAACCGTTTTAAGTGTGTGAATATGTGTGAGTTTTCCAGAAGTGAAGGAAATATGAACGGAATGACAGTTTTATCAAAGCAGTAACACATAAACAGTTTATATCAGACAAACAGTTTATATCAAACAAACAGTTTATATCAAACAAACAATTAATAGCATGTAAAAAATAATTAACAAATAAATAAAGCGATTTCAAAATAAGCACACAAAGCCTACTTAAACTAAGTCCGTTATGGTTAGAACCTAAGTATTCCCCAGCAGAGTCGCCAAGCTGTCACACCCCATTTTTAACCCCGAAAGTTAAAGTAAAAGTATGACGTATTGGAGATTCCTATGTTTTATTGGTTTTGTTTTAAGGAGTCGCCACCTAATTATTTATGGTGAATTAGGACACCTAAAGTTTATTAAAGTAGTTATTTAAAGTTAATATTATTGTAAAGTCTGCGAAACTTAAGATTCTAGGTAAGGGTTCAATTAGTCTAAAGGGAAGGTATTAGGCATCCTTTAAGACCCATTAACAATGGTTAACCGACCGGACTTGCGAATAGTTATGCTAAGTGTAAATATTATAGAAAAAGAAAATAGTTTTATAAGTATTGCTAAAGTTATAGATAGACATATAAGTAGGTTATTTAAAATAAGACTTGTAGAAAAATAATAATTTGTATAAAAGAGCTTAGTTGTAAATAAACTGAAGAAAACGCAAGATGGTGCAATGTTTCATAAATATTTGGAGAAAACAAATTACGCTGACTAACAGATTAAAACAGTTGTTTGTAAGATTAATTTTAGAAAACGTTTAAAAGGTTTTATAGAAAGACAATTAGTTCAATATAAACTGTGCAAAGGTTGTTTTAACAAATACGTGTTTCAAATATTAGAAAGGAGCTAAAGTAAAATGGTTATCCACGAAAACTAGTTCGTTTTTCTTATTTCTCAAAACAAGCTAACGTCAATGTGTAAAGTTATATGATGCTTCGGAAGCATATCTTTCTTTCTAACTAAAAAAAAAGCCAAATAGGCTACGAGGAACAGTTAAACTTCGTTTAATTTAAGACCTAAATTTGCTATTGAGACACCCTAATATAAATAGGCTCGGTCAGAAATGAGCAATTAAGTATTTATCACAATCACACAGCTAGATAAAATGTTAGTCACACCGAACACAAACAAGCGTTAGAGAATGAAAATAAGATGACTAAAGCCACATTTGGCTCCCATAGAAGAGTAAAGTTTTCAATGGTTTGCCGTTTGGTTAACCACTCTCTTTGTTTTTTTGTTCGGATGAAGGTCGAGGGAATGAGAGCCGAATAGCAAGACGCATGCAAAGTTCAAATGCCGTATAGTCTCAAAATGAGACTGTTCGGATAATAAGTCTTTATGAAGACTCCATTGCGCTCCGAGGTGTACATGTAAAAAGAAAAGATAAAGATTAGCATAAAATTATCATATGATAAACTCAACGGATTTGACTAGAACGCGTACGAAAGAAATTAATCTTGACGATACTATGAAACAACAGCTTATAAATAGGCTAAAGCTCCAACTTAAAGCCAATTCATACCAAACAAAAAGGGATGCTGCCGTTAAACAGCAGCTGAAACATACATTTCTTACCAAGCCAAATTCCCAAAATAAGAGTGTATATCAATCATTAGTCTCAAAGTTTAGTGATTAAACTTAACTATTTCAATCGGCATTTTCGACAGAAAAGGATTAAAGGGAGCATACACTACGATTCATGAGCAAGAAAAAAATATATATCTGGTCACTTAATCTCAGATGAACTTTTCTGTGAACAAAGGCAACTCCATCTTAAGTAGTCATGAACAAATTAGATCTGTCAGGTCAGGACGAATAGAAATACCAACAACTAAAACTAATCCATCCATAGTAAAAGAAACTGGATTCTTCGTAGAGCTTCGCCCAACCAAGAGTAGACAGTTCACGCAACAAGGACCAAACTCATTCATGGGAAAATAAAAAAAAATACTGAATAAACAGGAAGGACTCGAAAGAGTTAGCACTCAAAAGTTCTTTAAAATAAAAACATAGAGATGAGGAGGATCTGCTCATCACAATACTCAAAGTTTGGAGGCATGGTTCAGCTATTATATAAACTAAGATGAGGCATGAATGCAAGTAAAGGTTCACAAAGCAAAATTCCTCTCGCGAGGGTCCTGTCCAATATTTCGACAGAAGTCATCTAGGCAAGCAAATAGACCAGATCAGCAGACTCCTTTAAAATCGCTATAGACTGTGTTTAAACCAATTCAGGATTCATGCACTTTCCCTTTTTTTTTTTTTGAACAGTTTCAACATTCAGAACTTAGAGAGGGATGTATGTTGGTTCACCAAACAATTTGATGATTCCTAAACACAAGACAATAACATTTAAGCGCATATGGTTACGACCAGAACTGGGCATACAGTGCAACTATATATATTTAGCCCCTGCATTTTATCACATATGACTGAACATAATTTTAGCAGACACAATTGGATTAAACTTTGGACTGAACAGACTCATGGTTAATTAGTTAATCATATAAATCATATTTCAAACCAAAGAAGATCACAAACTTAACAAGATGACTCAAGATGTTGATTAGGACCCGAAACACAGATTCCATAACCAGCGGATTGTTTATCTAAGCTAATTCGTAACTTAATCAAAGATATGGAAATGACCTATTAGAATCTACAATGCTAATCTTCCAGTACATATAAAACAACTACAATGTGATGAAGTTAAACAAAACCAGCCTTATGAAACTAAGAACATCGCAAATAACCACAAACGCCAAACACCAAACACTACCAGCAATCAAAATGTAAATGACTGAAATGTCGAGGCAGTAACTAAGGATCATTTAAAGGGGACATTTCAGTCTGTAGCATTCTTATTATCCTAGATTGAGCTTAAATAATCATGTGTCATTATGTTTCCTCTAAATTGCTAAGAAAAGAGCTGAAACTTAACTAATTATTCATAATAGATCCCTTTGATCCCAACTACTTGGAGTACACACTAGGACAATAATTTATGCCTAAAACTCATGTTTATACTGATATTATTCAAAAAAAAAAAAACATAATGAGGACCAATATTCCACTAAACGGCAGAGGCATACTGAACTTACACCAAACATGAACTAAACCAACAACCAGCATATCGATATAGTAAAACAGGAATTAAAACGTGCATGAATACGCCTAAACTAGCAACTAAAAATAGATAATCTGACTGAAATAGGAAGAGGAGTTAACATAAATATGAATACCAGCAATTCAGTACATATAACCATTTCATCGTATCTAACCCAAGCAGATACATACATATCGGTGTATATTACTTGAACAAATAGAGTAAAAGAAAGGCAGTGCCGACCTGCTTCAATCGTATACACAATATACCCAAAATATACACATTAGGGTTTGTATATCAGGTGTATGTTGAATGTATACATTCTTCTTGTTTTGGTATCCCCGGTATATCCTATATATATTCGACTTTTAAGTAAGTTCTAAGTCCTGTGAATTTGGTCTGAGCATCCAAACCACAGTGTACATCTTTTAAATTCATTTTAGCGATTGTTATTCTATCCTAACAGCATCCAAACATCAAACAAATAACGCGACGATAAAGAACTTCATAACCACTAAGCATATAGCAGAATAAGCTAAAATCTTAAACAAACAGAAATTAAAGATTACGAGTGATAAATGTATCGAAATTACCTTTTGTGGTACAGTGAAGTGGGGATCGACGAGGTCTCGAATCTACACTCGAACGCGACGAACTCGAAATCGATTAAAGAAACTAAAGTTCTAAACAGAAAATGAAGGAAAATAGAGTAATTGTTCGCTGTCTTTGTTGATTAAACTTGTGTTTTGTGAGGTTTTCGTTTTCAGCCCTTCCACCCCCTCCTCTCCCTGATTCAACTAGGATTATTTATAGGGTTTTGATTCATAGAGAGGAGCGGTGGTGATGATGAAAGGGAAAGAGAGGAGCGTGAGGAGTGGGTTCGTCCGTGAGTGGAGGAGCGTAAGGTAGGGTCGGGAGTGGGGAGCGGCGGCGATGAAAAAAAAAGGGAAAAAGAAAGAGAGGTAGGGTAGAAAGGAGGGAGGCGGCTGAAGTGGAGGAGTGGGGTCGTCGGTGTTGAGTGGGGAGGAGCGGGTGAGGAGCGTGGGAGAGAAGGGAAGGGAAGGGAAGAGGGTAGAGAGGGAGTGAGTTGCGGCTGAAAGAGGAAGAGAAAGAGAGAGAGATGAGCTGAGGGAGAAAAAGAAAGAGAGATTAGGGATTTAAGATTTGGGCCGGACCCGGGTCGAGTAAAAAATAGAATTGGGCTGGTCCGTTTGGGCTGGTTTGTTTTAATTAGAGTATGGGCTAATATAAATGTGGGTTGTTTATTTGGGTAGGGGAATAACATTGTATTTTAAGTCATTAATTTGGCTGAAAATTGTTAGTCCTTCATCCTCTATTTTATATTGTTGGGCTTCTAATTTAACAACTAGTACAATATATACTATATGAAGACAATTAATAATTAATATTTAAAAAATAAGGATTTAACAAAGTGTTGTTCTACAATTAATTTAACGAGTCCAAACCCGAAAAAATGAAATGATGACGAATCATTTAAAATTTGTGGTAAAGTAATGCTCGTAGTGTTAAAAATAACAGTAGCGGTATTAATAGTAGTAGCAAGAATAATAAAAAAAAAATAGTGAAAATAAAGTATTTAGCTCGTCAGGAAATTTAGAAGCCCCGGGTAAATTAAATAGGAGAGGGACAAAATTGGGTGTCAACAACGGTAACCAAGGAATCTTTAATATAACAACACAGAAGCCTCCATGGCACGAAGTATGCCTAAATCACTGCCCTATCATCTTATCAGTCAAAAATTCTTCTAACTTAGCTAAATGACCCAATTTCCATATTTCCATACTCGAGTTTCTCTAACAACTAATCCCCGAAATAAAGAACTTCTTTTGCTGGAATTGTATGATTCGATAAAACCATACCTCTGAACGCAATCGATAGGCCCCACAAACATTTCCCAGAACAACACAAACCTTTAGATATAGACACAACCATAGCTTATTCTGAACCGGGAAGATATTCTGATTCCGCTAACCTTTCTTTCACCCTTCTAAAGCCGTTCTTCGCACCACTATTTCTTAGAAACACAAAAACACAAGCCCGAAACCATGACTTACACTTGTCAGAAAAGAATTCTTGCTTTATCGAAGCACCTCTAAGCAATTCCATCAAACTTATCTTACTCTTAGCAGACTTCGCTAGTTCCAAGTCTTCCTAAACCTTCAAATCATAATACAGGAAGCATACCACTGAATACCTCGCCGAGCCAAGTTTGTAGGAAACTAACTGATCAATCTAAAGACCTCTCGCAACCATAGTACCTCCTCAAATCATTACCAAGTATCGACGTAAACCATTATATCTGTCCGAATAGATGCTCTCGGTAAAATATCATCAAGCCCACTCGCAAACCCTCATAAAAGCTCAGCAAACCTATCATACCTCAAATCTGAACTGAAACTCATCGAATCCGTGGAGGTGATTTACTGGGAACCCATAAGTCCCTCTGGGAATATAAACATAGTCCATCAAGCTCTAATCAAGCAATCCTGACCTAGAATGAATGCACAACCCCTGAATACCACCAATATCCACTTGAACTGACTCCAACTTTCCGAAACCAATCATAGTCCTACCACACATCTGTGGAGGCCAATTATAATATTTTCCTCACACATAATCAATCATGTCTTCACGCTCGACTCCAAAAGTCGAGTCTTATCCAAGTTGTCAACTTAGTACCGAAGAACTATACCTTATGTTGCAATCTTCATGTTTCTCAACCTTTACCCGATTCGCATATCTGATACACCTCAAACTTTTCAATGCAAAACTAGTAGTCTCATATAATACCCCCTTTAACCATCGAATCTCCCATTGTAACACCTCGATACATCTATCACCATTCTCAAAGCATCAATCTCGCAATTTCGCAATCTCTTGCGCCAACCTCGTACAAATATTCTCAAACCCTTAATATCCAAAAGTGCTCACCCAAGCTATCCATTCAATATTACTTGCAACATAATACACTACCACGAATACCGTCTCATCTCGAAAATATAACTCTAGTCCTCACATAATAGGGATTTCCACTATTCCTTTCTCTTAAACCAGACTAACTCATCCACTGAAGAGTTATATGAAATTACCTTACTGTGTACCACACAAGACACTTCCATAAGCCTTAATATGTCGGTTACCTAGAATTTTCTTCTCGTTAGTCGCTGATCACCACACCTCACGAAACTTCATCATATCACTTAATCCATTATATCACTTAATCCTTCTCTGTAGACTCATTTCTTTGCGCTTACTCACAATCACACCTCGTCTGAAATATGTAAGACAACATCTCCACAACCTATGCTGACCCGAGTAATCCCGAAGATTACCTTATTTTACCGATTCTCGATCAACTTTACTTTTTCCGGACTCTTCAATTCCCTAATTCCAATCAAATCACAATCATCATCACCGTTTAACCATTTCTTGAACCCACTCAATAGAATACCGCATAATCATAAGTCTTGCAAACTAGCCGAGTGAATCATGGAGATAGTATTATACCACACACTAGAGCTCTTTTAACTCACTCATTCTAAAACTAAATACTCTCTGAATCCAGCGTATCACATACACAGTTCTACTAATGTCCCCACGTACCTCCACCAAGGTTCCTTTACTCAAATTCCCTTAACTCAAACTCCGAAATGTTCTCTACAACTCGAATTAATTTGAACCTCATCATTGATTTACCACTTCGAACGTCTTAATTATCGAACCAAAACAACCATAACCATTCGCACGATTATCCATTTTATTTGATCAACTCAACCGAATAGTAACACCAGTAGTAGTAGGAACTAGCCAAACTTACACAATAGGTGCAAGGCTCAACCCTAATCTAATATTATATGCAACACCCGATAGCTCCTGGAGTGCTGAAACTTTACACTAGTCCAGTACTAGAGTCATTTTATTAATCAACCACTGGATCCCACTGGCCCACGGTATAACCACACATACCAACTCAACACTGAACCCTTATGTCTATCCTACCATGTATGCCCGCAACATAACTCTCAAATCAACTAGCTGTTGATTCCACGATCCCCTTACGATTCCTCTAAACATGAAGACCCGATGAACACACCCTTTACTGAAGGACTAGAACCACAGTTGTCCAATATCTTAAGTCTCCACTCGTCACAAGTAACCTTGTTTTCCGATCTAGAATCGATAATCTTTTCCCTGGAGGAACCCACAACCACTAGAATATAGTCACGTCGAAGCCCAACTTAACTTTTCACGACCAAATAAGAAATCCACTCTCATACCAACTTCAACCTTATCCTAACAAGCACGTCAAAATACCAATTTTTCCCATCCTAATAGCGAAGATTAATCTATCCAAATCCTATTCCTACGTCTCCGTCCAAATAACACGAAAAATACTCATACCAAAATACCCTAAGAAATCTTACTTCGCTACGCGTTTCCCACAAAAGTCTCCATTCATGTCCTTATTCTCAACTTCTCTTCTTCATTACACGCGGTCACTATACTTTTGCCCAAATTCGTTGATCCTTACCAAACTTACACTCATGCCACGCACACCATCATAATACCCTGACGAAGTTGAAACTTTTACAAAAACCAATCATATCATTGACCAAATCACTCTAGTTAGGACACAAATGCACGTTTGCCTCTTCCGAGCAACCTAACGCTGAAAACATGGAGGTTATTTGATTCTATGTACCATCTTCCCTATTTCTCAAAAAAACCTCCACAATAAACAAATCTAACCACGAGCCCACACAACTGAAACCTCAAGCTATAGTTAGAAAATAAATTTGGTCATGCGTCCAAATCAGGATGACACATCTCGTACCATACCACAACACATCAAAAATAAACCAATCGCATAAGAATTTAAGGATGAGTTTCCAACTTCCGTGGGAGAATAAGACAAGGATATTCATATACCAATGAGAATCGACTAGATACCAATTTGAATAAAGTAGCATAAAGGAGTGAAAGAATTGGAAGTTTCCTAAAGGTCCTATAGCTTCTCACAGATAGGTACGGAGCTCATCGTACTGATCCGCAAGACTCTACTAGACATGCTCTTGTACTTATAAACCGGGTAGCCTAAGGCTCTGATACCAACTTGTCACGACCCAAAATCACAAGTCGTGCGGGCACCTACCATTTCCACCTTGGTAGGCGAACCCTTTCCAAAATTATTCATTCAACCACAACAAAGAAATTAAGACAATAGAATTAAAAGTCTCAAATGTAGATACATATAAGGATAAGTAGATAAATACAGAAATAATACATACAACCCTAAGGAATCTGGTCTAAGGCAGTGTGAAAGCTACTACTACATCACTACAAGTCTGAATATGAAATACATAAGTCTGAAATAGTGAAATACTGCGTCGGAATAACAAATAAGACAAACAATAAAAGAAGAGTCATCCGGGTTGCGGATCCATCCATGTGCTCACCCTAGATACTCGTTAGCAAAGGCCTCAAAAACCAGTCACAAGGAGAGGAAGTGGATCCTGTCACGTAGTCTGCACTCATAAAAGAATGCAGCAAGGTAGTATCAGTACAAACACTATGTATTGGTAGGTATCATATGCCGACAACAGTTAGCTAACATATATAAAGGAAGAGACTGAAGAATAAACATGCTCACAACCAAGTATAAAACAACACAGTCCAAGAATAACAACTTAATTACAGAAAGATCAAACAGCCGAATCATAGCCTATGGTGAAGTACCTAAGTTTCCCATTATTCCTCAGAATGACTACAACCACAAGTACAACCAACAAAATCGATCAATATATGTAAAATGAGATGATAATAATGAATGCATATGTAATGCAATGATATGTAATGGCCAATTTAATCTCTGTACACATATGCTCCGGGTGGACTATCTCCACGTCTAGATAGTCATGACTCATGGGCGACCCGCGAAGTCTATATACCTGTTGCAACGTGCAACCAGATCCAATATATGTTGCAGAACGTGCAACCCGATCCAAATATATGTCGCGACGTGCAACCCGATCAAAATACATGAGTATGAATGCATGAATGATACCAATGATAGTGAGAATATATCAGTACCAATATGAATATATCAATACAAATCGGGCCACACATGGACACGTACCACAATATCACGAATAATTCACATCCTTCCTCTATACTAGATAATACCCAACAAATGAGAGATACGATTTCACAATCATGATAAGGCAACTCAGCATCAAGACTAGTATCACACACGTGGCGACAAGCCAATAGATCACAATAAGGAAACAATCCACAATCAAACAACCATACTAACCTAGGTAATTCATCCCAACTTCATACCCGAAGGCGTAACATGCTTTCTCCAATAATCACTAACTCTACCTATGCTTCAGTAATCGAAGTCTAACCATAAGGTAATATGTAACCTACCTGGTAGCCGAACGGGAGCCACAAACAATCACACTTTCGCCTTGCCTGTTCGGAGAGCCTCCAAGTACTCAAAGTCTATCCATAATCGAATTTTAAGTTAGAAATAAAGAAGAATACTCATATTGCTACACTATCGTTCATACCTAAATCAATTATGAAAAAGGGAGAAAGCGGGCCCACAAAGGCAAAACGGGTATTTCACAAGCTCAGAACCAAAATTCGACAATCACCCGAGACCCTCTAGATCCAAACGTGACATGCAACCACACATAAAAACACACTATAGACTTACTTGTAGTCTCGAAGTTTCCAACAGAGGTCTATTTGATAACAGCCATTGGTCAAAGACCAACTTTTTAACCCATAACCCAAAACGCTCCTGAGTGCTTCGGGAACCGAATTGAACATCCCAATAAGTCATAATCGACCATCTGAACCTCTCAGAATTGATGAATTTTTGAAAAAAGGTCCATTTATCCACAAGTCAACTATTGGTCAAACGTTTTTCACTTTAAGGCTCTATTTCACAAAAGACATCATAAATCTCGTCCAATCACCTCGGGAACCGTACCACCCATCCCGCCGATCAAAATCATACTAATATGGCTCGGGAAAGAGTCAGCGGAGGTAAATGAGTCAAAAGTGCTATAACGACCAAACGGGTCGTTGCACTCTTAATACAATTGAGCAGTTCATTTCTTCAGTTCTCTTCCTTTGATATTTTCTCCTTCTCTCTACTTCACCTGCACAGGTTTTGCTCCAATGTAGCTCAAGCTAAAGCCCGAGCATTCATGTATTATTGAAATTAACATTGTATCAGAGCCTTAACTCTTCTTTCGTAGATTACTAAACCAATTTACAACTCAATTGATCGATTTCTTCTTGTTACTATCTCTTCTCTTTTCTTTGATTAAACCGCGATTGCAATCTCATTTTTTTGCAATTTCTCTAAGTTTTTTAATTGAATTCCACAATTTTTCTATTTTTTCTATTGAATTACGATCGCAAGTTGTTAGTTCTTTGTCTGAATCGTGGTTGGGATTTCATTTCTGTTTGCCCTAAATTCACATATTAATCCATTTGTCTCTCAAAGTACTTAACTAATGGCGGTAACTGATAATACCGAGGTGTCAAATGTTAGTGCTAACAAGCAATAGAGTATCTATTTGAGTACCCCGTTTTACATGCATCCATCAGACAATCCTGATTTGATGTTAGTACCAGTTGTTTTTGATGGAATCAGCTATAGGTCCTGGGGAAGAAGTGTTTTTCGTTCCCATTCTATGAAAAACATATTAGGTTTTATCACCGGCGAGTGTAAATGGCCAGATCTGGAGATTCCAAAGTATCCTCAATGAGAAAGGTGCGACGATGTGGTCACATAATAGATTTTACATTATCTCAGCAAAAGAAAGTGTTGATAGTGTGGAATATGCCGAAACTGTTGTAGAATTATGGAAGGAACTCGAGGATCGATATGATCAAATGAATGTTACAAAATTGTACCAAATTCATAAGGATATCAACGATTTAGTTCAAGGCACTTTTGACATCACCACATACTACACAAACATTAAAAAATTATGGGAGAAATTAAGCACTTTGAGTGAGAAAACTCATTCTAGTTGCATTTGCACTTGTGGTGCAAAGGAACAGATGCAAAAAGTTGAGCAGGACAGGAGGTTGATTCAATTCCTCATGGGATTGAATGAGGTGTAGACCACTGTTCGAGGAAATATTTGATGATGTATCCATTGCCTTAAATGGAACAATCATTTGCATTACTTATCCGAGAGGAAAAACAAAGAGAAGTTAGGACAAATAATCGTGTTATTGTGGAATCCAATGCTCTTAATGCTGGTTACTATGATGCCCGCTCTTCAGGAACCAAAAACTTTAGTCCTAGCTCTTCAGGACTTAATCACTACAATATTGGTCCATCATGAAGCAATAACAACTTCAGAACCAATTATTCCCTATGCAATTACCCCACAAACAACCTAAGATCTTTTGTGAAACAGCCAGGTCACACAAAAGATAGATGCCACAAATTACATGGATATCCCAATCAAAATCAGAACTCTATTTAGGTATAATAATGGCAATCAAGGAATGAGGTATAACAATAACAAATACAAAATAACAGTTGGCTATGTTCATGGTGCTTCTGCTGAGATGATATCTATTAAGGATGGGATGATGTGATGTCTTAAAATGACAATAATTAATACTTCAACTCTAGTTTCAATCAACGTTAGCACTCCAACAACATGAACCTCACTAAGGAATAATATGGACACTTGATGAACCGGGTAAAACAGTTCCAGGCTGGAAGTAATAGAGAGGGTCCAAGAAACTCAAACACAATGGTAGGGTTGCGAATTTTGCAGGTATATTTGCTTGTTCCTTTTCTGTTGATATTGGTTTGCTATCATGCAAATGTTTTAGCTTAAAGGTTGCTTTATGGATAGTGCACTTTGGTGCATCTAACCACATGACATTTAACAAATCCTCATTGACATACATTAGAACCTTAGTGTATCCTATACTGATTACTTTACCCCATGGCTATAGAGTGAGAGTGACAAAAGTTGGTATGTAGCACTTGCATCTCAAATCACTTTGTACAGAGTACTATATGTGTCATCTTTCAAATATTACCTCATATCTGTCCAATGTTTAACTTCTCAACTTAAAGGCATGGTCTCTTTCACTAGTTCTACTTGTCTTCTGCAGGCCCTTTCAATGAAGAGGCCTCTGGAGATTGGTAAGCTCAAGGATGACCTATATTTGATGTGTCCAAGGTGCTTACAACAACATTGTTGTTCAGATCATGCTGCAACTTTCCCTTCACCCAATTGTTCATTACTTGTTTCATGTAATAGTAGTTTACAATCTGTTTCAAACTTTGCAGTGAATGTTTTGTCTTCGTTGCCTCGTTGTTCCCAATCTGCTTCATGTAGTACTAAGTCCCAGTTTGTCTCAGGTCCTATTGTAAATACTCTTCCATATAATAAGGTTCAACGTGTTGTAAATACCGTATCATGTAATAAGACACAACATCTTGCTTTGGATACTTCAAATAAAGTTGCATTTTCTGGTTTGCATCCTTATTCTTGCATTAGCAATAACATGGATCTTCTATGGCATAATAGGTTAGGACATGTCCCCTTTGCCAAAATGAAGGGGTGTCTTTCATCCTAGTCCATTGTTCTTTCAAATAGCCTTTCTTATGCACCATATGCCCCATGGCTAGACAACCCAAACTTCCATTTCCCCAAAGAACTAGCACCACAACCAAAATTTTGGTCTTTTATACATTGATTTGTGGGGGGACCCTATCATGTGGCAACTCATAATAAGCACAAGTATATTTTGACCATAGTGGATGATTTTAGCAGGTCCACTTGGACTCATCTAATCAGTAGTAAAAGCAATTCTTTTTAGACCCTTTAAGCTTTTGTCACCATGATTAAAACACAATTCCAAACCAAAATAAAAACTATAAGGTCAGAAAATGGCTTAGAATTCACCAGTAAAGAAATTACAGCATTTTTCTAATCCAAAGGCATTGTTCACCAAAATTCTTATCCTTATGCTCCCTAAAAATGAAATTGTAGAAAGAAAACACAAATACCTACTAGAAATTGCTAGAGCTTTTTTATTTCAATCCAAATTACCCTTGCATTACTGGGGGGGGGGGGGGGGGGAATGCATTCTTACAACCACATATATAATCGTCACGCTCTAAACCGAGGAGGTGTGGCCGGGACCCGGTGCCTTATTTGACCCCAAGCATACTATTCTGTAACTTATGAAACCCGATTTCAGTCAAATGAACTAGGCCGACAAAGGCCAATTTGTAAAGCAAATAATACGAATTTAGGCCGATAAGGTCGTACCACGAATCATCCGAAGTGGGATTACCCTAATACATGTATATATATATATATATATATATATATATATACATATACATATTTGAACGAGCCAATAAGGCCAACATATGTCCCTGTAAACAACAAAACCCAAAAAAAGTATACACATGGGCCGATAAGGCCACCACATTGATGTACTGCATATATAGAACACATCTACAAGCCTCTAGGAAGGTCAAATTGTATTGTGGTCGGGACAGGGCCTCGGCCTATCCATTATCTCTATATACATAAAAACAATACCAACTCTGGACCTGATAACTCCGGATGAGATGGAGCTTACCAATCAAGTTGATACTTTGCACTGTCTACTGGGAAGGCCTCTCTGCTTGTCTATCCGAACATGCAGGCATGATATTGCAGCGCCTCCGGCAAAAGAGACGTCAGTACGAAATAATGTACTGAGTATGTAAGGCAACTGAATAACTAAAACTGATAAACGAAATCAACTAAAACCAAGAATACTCTAAAGGTATACTTACCTGCTTTGACTTATCCTATATATAATATAGTAATCTAGCCAGCCGACCACATATAGGGCTCGGTGTATCTCTCTAGCCACAAAACCGGGCTATCTCTTCAGCTAATAAGCTGGGCATATCTCTCCAGCTAACAAGATGGGCATATATCTCTGACTAATAAGCCGGGCATATCTCTCCGACTAATAAATCAGGCATAACTCTTTGACTAATAAGCCAAGAATATCTCTCCGACTAATAAGGTGGGCATAACTCTCCGACTAATAAGTCGGGCATGTCTTTAAATATATAATAGCGCTACTATATAACTTGTAAACATAACTCTTCTACTCTTTCTATTGACATATAACAAATGTAGGATAAGTAAGAATTCCCAACGAGGGACAACTCAGGAACATATGAATTATGTGATATACTTATTTACTATACGATTGATTGACTCTTTTGCTATGGAATCATGCTAATAAAGAAAAGGGATAGCCTTTACATATCTCGATTCAATCTTCGAATGACCACAACTAGTCAATTCTTCAAATATACTCGCAACCTGTTTAAAACAGGATGGCATCAACATAAAATTAGCCCAACATATACCGCAACTATATCATTGTCGTCACACTTTTCCGTCTTAAATCATTTCGGGACTTCATTCTTTTATACATAGAGCTCTTGATTTGCATGCTTGAATATGACCAAATCCTTTGAGCTCTGGTAAATGTGCTCATGTTGGACGGTTCAAATTTCTAGTCTAAAAATATGGGGTATTATAGCTTGAACCGTATTTCATTCAAATAAATGTCAAACCTCGACGAAACTTATTTTCTTCGATTCCTTTAACATCTAATCCTTACGATATATCAGTACTATCATTCTAACCACCTGTAAGCTCGGGGATAACCTCATTTTCAGCTACTTATGTCGTCTAACTTGCACGCTTTCTAACATACGAAAACACGAGATGTAACAATAATAAATAGATTACCATCTTTTCTCTTCAAAATAAGTGCCCTTTTGAGATCTTGTACAATAAGAAACCCACATACTCAGCTCTCAGAAGCTTTGACTGCTTATGTTTTCCCACTGTACCTAAAATGTTCAAAGATAAGTTTGAACCAAGAACTACTCCTCATGTTTTTATAAGCTACCAGGAAGATTCATGTTTCTAGGGATGTGTTTTTCAATAAGAATGTGTTTCCTTTCCATATTCAGAATGTGTTTTCTTTCCATATTTCCTCTACTGCAGCTTTTGTTCCTCTTACATTTGGCTCTATTCCCTTCATTCGTGAATTCCCTCGTACTACTAGTACTAGTACATGTAATCAGGGGCATACAAGTGATGCTAGCAATCTTCTATCACCCAAATCTTCTCCGTTATCACCTATCAATTCCCCTGGGAATAATAGTAGTGATTCAACCTCTTTATCTGGTAATAGTAATCCATCACATTCTCATTTCTCACCTTCACATAGTAGTAGTGACCCTTTACATTCCCCTGTTGAACTTCAACATGTTAGAACAATAGAGGTTCTCTCGGAACCTAGGAGATCCCATAGAGATTCTACTTTTTCCACACATTTACAAAACTACATTCTTTTACCTAATCTAAAGCCCAAACACACCTTTATTGATTCTCACAACAGTGCTAATCCACCATCTTTTAATGATCTTTTCTCTAATCATCACCATGTCA
Source organism: Lycium barbarum (assembly GCF_019175385.1). Taxonomy (NCBI): domain Eukaryota; kingdom Viridiplantae; phylum Streptophyta; class Magnoliopsida; order Solanales; family Solanaceae; genus Lycium; species Lycium barbarum. The sequence continues at coordinate 112,340,475 of NC_083338.1, forward strand.
CACCTGAGTCCTTAACCCATGATAGTCAGCATCTTGGGCAAAATGTGTGCAATGATAGTGAACTAACTTCATATGAAGAAGTAGTTATATCCTGCTTGGCAAGCTGCCATGACACTTGAGTTTTAGGCACTCTATGTCAATCATACATGGGATTTGGTTCCTCTACCTACCGGCATTGGGTGTGGATGGGTGCATAAGGTGAAACATAAAGCAGATGGTAGTATCGAAAGGTTTAAGGCAAGGTTGGTAGTCAAGGGGTACACTCAATAGGCTGGTGTGGATTACACTGAGACTTTTTCTCCTATCATTAAAATGACTACTATGAGGGCCCTATTAGCTATTGCAGTGAAGAAGAATTGGCATATCTCTCAACTTGATGTAAATAATGCATTTCTTCATGGAGATATACATGAAGAAGTGTACATGCAAATTCATCCAGGGCTAACTGTTGACACTCCTGGTTTAGTATTCAAACTCAACAAATCTCTTTATGGATTGAAGCAAGCTAGTAGGCAATGGTATGCCAAACTAGCTGAAGCTTTGCTTTCATGAGGTTATGTGCATTCCCTGAATGATTATTCACTTTTCTATAAGAAAACTAACATTTCAACCATGTACATTGCAGTACATGTTGATGATGTAACTGTGACAGGAACAGATCCAGAAGAAGTCACACAACTGAAGAACTTTTTACATAACAAATTCGAAATCAAGGATTTGGGAAGGTTACACTATTTTCTGGGATTAGAGGTTCTATATACCAGCAAAGGTGCTATCATCTCACAAAAGAAGTTTGCTCTTGACTTACTCAAAGAGTATGATTGTTTGCACTGTAGCAGTTTTGCTCCACCCCTTGATCCTACTGTCAAACTAAAAGCAAGGCAAGGTTCTCCTTTGTCAGACCCCACATGTCTCTCAGGAAAATAGTAGGTGAAGTCACATGGTTGTGCAGATTGTTTGAAAAATTAGCTATCTCTTTTCCTACTCTTGTTATCATCTTTTGTGATAGTCAATCAGCCCTGCATATTTCTAGAAACCCTATGTTTCATGAGATAATCAAGCATATACAAGTGGATTGTAACTCTATTTGAGACAAGTTACAAGATGGCCTGATTCTCTTACACCACATAGGTACATGCTCAACTGGCTGATATTTTGAACAAGGCCTTAACAAGAGTTAAGCATTCAACAGTTCTAGGCAAGTTGGTTGTGAAACATCCACCTCCAACTTGAGGGAGGAGGGGTGTTAAGCTTATGTATGTATTTATCTGCTTACACACCCGTGCAAATCAGTTAGTGTGCAGTTAGTTAGTGTTAGTTAGTTGTCTTCGTCAGTTAGCTAGTTACAGCTATTTTGCTAAGTAGGTCGGTTAGTCCAAGTTGTAGCTTAGTTGTCATTAGCAGTGTATTACTTGTATAAATAATTCGAGATATATCTTAATACAATTGAGCAATTCATTTCTTCATTTCTCTTCCTCTAATATTTTCTCCTTCTCTCTACTTTACCTGCACTGTTTCTGCTCCATTGTAGCTCAAGCTAAAGGTCGAGCATTCATGTATAATTGAAATTAACAACGTGTACAAAAACACTTCGAAGCTCGCTCACGGTTTCATGTATAAATCTTGTACAGTTTTGTGAGTGACAGTAAGCTTGTGAGTTGTGAAGAAGTAAAAAGGTGAAGAAAGCTTTTGCTTTCTATTTAAAAGGAAGACGAGTTATTAATATTTGCTTTTGCTTTATCTGACGATTTTAATGGGATGAAAAGTTCATTCTGAACCCGTGCATTATTTAGTCAATTCAGTATTATCTAACTTGGCTAAAATTGACCCGCTGATGTATAATTTCATGTCTTTTTCTTTGCTTTGCTACTTTGCTTTACCTCTTATTTTATCACGTTGAAATTTGAGTGAGATTTAATTTGCAATAGTAATTCGTTTAGCTAAAAGAATAAAATTTGATAAAATATAAAGGGATATTCATAAATGACACTACGATTTATAATTAACTTATTACAATACAAGGATAGATTTGTCAGGTCCTGAGGAGTTAACACTTTTGAATTTTATAGATGAAAGAATATCATTTTCTATCAAATTGGTATCTTTCGTTGTCCAAGATTTATTCTTCATATTTTCTCCCCTTTAAGTTTTTTAAGGTAAGTAATTAATTAAAAGTAAGCAGTACAAAGTCCACCATGTGGAATATGTACCTGGAGTCTGGTTCAAAATTTAGATGTACACTAATGGGGAATCCGGGGGGGGGGGGGGGGGGGGGGGGCTTGCGGCGGCAATTTATTCAACAATTTTATGGTAAACAAACGTTAATATTTACCAGTTATTAGTAAAGCAAAAATCATCCTTCTTAAAAACAGAAAAAAAGGCCCGTGCTAAGCCTGGGCTCAAACTCAAATTATAAAAATATAATCTTTTATTAAATAAGTATAATACACATTCCTTTTTAGTCTGTACAAAAAAGAATGATACATTTCTATATTTAGAAATAATCTAACTTAAAACTTTCCCTTTTACCCTTAATGAAATGATTTACAGCCACACAAATATCTATGACTTATTTTAGACCATAAGTTTCAAAAGTCCTTCTTTTCTTTCTTAAACTCCGTGCCTAATCAAACTATATCACCTAAATTGAGATGGAGTGAGTACATTTTTCTACCGGATAACTAATTTAATGTATTTGCAGGTTAATAATATTTTATTAATAAGTTTTATAATTATTAAAGTTTCTTCATCACACAATTAGATGACTTTTAACGAAAACTTTATTTATGAGAAACAAAGTTAAGTAGAAAAATTAGCAAATCTCAAAGGGACACAAGTGATTCGATATCCTAAGCTGAGATGATAAAGTAGGATAATTACAACTTGCAAAAATCATAAATCAAAAAATATTTTCATATTTTTGTGAATTTGTAAGCGTATGATTTTATTTATGGATAAAAATAAACTTGTTTTGATACTTATTAAATTATGCACTCATTATTTTGTGTTAAGGGTTTATGCTGTTTAAATGTGATTTTAAACCTTAGTTTTAGACTAAATAATTTCTAAAATTATACCTGAAAATCATTTTAGTACAAATTTTTTTAAACACATTAGCTCGGTAAAGTATATAAATATAATGTAACAGAAATGCCTACATGTAAGTAAACAAATTTTCAGAAATTCTCAAATTCAATGATGCAAGTATAAAGTAAAAGAAATGCCTACATTTAAGAATCTACAACGAACGAACCAATAACAGGAGGAAAGAAGTTGGAGGATAATATGCAACAAATGAAAAAGGAAAAAGGAGAGAGCGACAAGAAGCAAGAATAGCTAGCGAAGAAATGATTGTTTTTTTAGGATAATAGATAAGATCAATAGAAGAAAGTGAAAGAAGAAATAAAGTAGGTGTTCGAACGCTTTTAAAACGTAGACTATAAGAACAAAAAGTAAAGTTGACGTAGGGATCTAGTAGCTCAGTTGGTTGGCTACCTGAACTTTCACCTTGTTAGTGAGGGTTCGAATCTCCACGTTGTAATCCCCTCCCGCATTTCCCCTTCCCCTACCCCTATGTAATAAAATAATTAAAAAAAAAACAAAACAAAAAGTAAAATTGACTTTAAAAAATAACATTAGGACCTAGAAATAATTAATTGAAAAGTTTAACATTAATTTAGAAATTATTGTGAGGACTACGAAAGTCCTTGGTTCTCCCTTATATATAGTAGTAATAATATATCCCTTTCGATTTGCTTTGAAAAACCAATCATGATCAATTACTTAGTGGTCCACACACCTATTTTACTTCTCCACAACTCACAAGCTTATTTTATAAATCTTGTATAATGTTGGTGTTGAATTTCTGAAAAATACATATACTAATTTTTATGTATATAAATTGTATGTATATTGTGATTCTGATAAAGTTGTCACGATCCGATTTCTGATCAGCAATGACTGGCACTCGATACATTAACTTGACCGAGCGGATTATCTTGGCTTTTTAATATGTTCTTATTCAAATAAATATGTACAAATTGATAGAATTCTCTGAAGAGTGAATATTATATTGAATCTCAAATTCAAGTAAACATTCTGAAAATTTATACATATATATTTGTTTATGCACTTTCTTATCATTGTAAAATACATGTACATAATGTGGATACATAACCCAGATTCTAAGACCGTTTATGAAGCCTCTAAACTGAAGATAATGACTACATAAAAGGAATAACTGAATAAGAATATGTGTCCCCACCGAAAGTAAGAAGTGGAGCTACCAAAAGCGCTACAAGTGAGGGATCTCTTGTCCATAGTTTGCTCGTCTCCAAAACTAGCCCCTAAGTTGTACAGCAGACCAACGTAGGTTCCCAAAGAGAACATCAGTACAATCCACCGAACTCAGTGAGTCTCAACATCCCCCACACTAAAGTTAGAACGAGACTTAAATAAACATGTATGTAATAACATAAACTCTGAAAGAGATTAGTTCAAAAAAACTCATCATGTAAATAATATCATATTTAAGTAACTTGTTACACCTTGGAAAAATTCATGTCATTGCACAATGAATAGACTAACAAAAGCCACGAAGTACACGATGTTTCTATAAGTAAGAAGTAGTATTTAATGGTTCTAATCGAGATTTCAAAGACATTCGAGGTAAAAGAAGAAAGTTCATCAAGAAAGGCGAGGTATACGTTGTGTATCGGAAAGGATTTACAAGGCACCAAGTTAATGATGGCTTTATGATGTCTTAGAGAAGAGTTATAACATCCCTTAGATTGTTAATGAAGTGTTAAACTAGTGTTAAGAAGGTTCCATAAGGATTGGAGATCAAATGAGTCGACGAGGACAAGTTTCGAAGAACTGAGCATTGTACGGTCCTTTATACGGACCGTATAAAATATACGGCCCGTATATTAGACCGTATAAGCTGCCCAGAATTGGATCCTTCACTGGAACAAATATACGGTCACACATACGGCCCATACGAATTATACGGACCGTATGTATGTCCGTATAATTGTGTCGGGACAGATTGTATGTTTTAGATAAGAGGACCCCAAGTTCATATTTCATTTATAATTTTTCTCTCCACACCTTAAGAACCCTCTAGAACTCTCTCCACACTTCTTCTACAAGAAATCAAGAGAAATTAAGCATCAACTTCATCAAACCAAGAGAATTAAGTGCAAGAAGCTTACTAGGGTTCATCCAAGACAAGAAATCTCTTTGGAAGTGGAACTAGGGTTTTTCTCAAGTGAAGTGTTTCCACCCAAAGCTCATTCCCACACTATAAAAGGTAAGTTTTATGATCATTTCATGTTGTTTAGGGTATTGAGGGGTTGAAAGACTTGGATTATGAAAGAAGGTAGAATATGGGTCATAAATATGAGAATAATGGCATTTTTGAGTAGTAGCTTGGAATGAGTCATGATTCTTGATGTGTTGTGATTATAATTATGTTATAAATGACGTTAAGAACATGGGATAAACATTATATAAGAATGAATGTAATATAGTACTATGACCATGGTTATGGATGATTTGAAGTGAAATTGGGAGACTTGGATAATGTAAGGTGAATGAAGATTATTGCTTATGATATTACGAATGTTATTATTAACGTTTGGGAGTTGATATATGCTATGGAGGAAGTTGTATAAGCAAAGGAGATGTTGCCCAATTTTCTCTAGCTTTAGTTCAAGTATGCTTATGTTATCTATTATCTAATACTAGTACGAACTCTCTTGAAGGTAGAAACGTGAATATTGGAGAGGAACGTTCAAGTGATAGAGTATCTAAACGAAAAGGTATATAAGGCTAGTCCCTTCTTTCTAAGGCATGAATCCTCCTATATTTCCATGACTTTCTTACATCCCGGAAACTATGAGTCTATGATTATAAAGAGCTTCACATGAGATAAAGGAAAGAGACCTGTTACGAGTATGACAGTGATGATGATGAGTTAAGTCCAAAGATTCTAAAGCCTGTGATATGATGTTTCTACAAAGATAATGATACCTTGATGTGGTTTATTATATACACTCACCTTGTATGCTAATTCCTTCAAGGTGAGCCAGGATGCTTATGAATACTCCATAATGGGATCGGGGGTTCACGACCTTACGTCACCCCGATAGATTTACAGTTTGTTTTGAGTTTCTATGCATGATCCATGATAATTATATGATGATAATATTACACCACGCCTATATGACCGGGCAGCGTATACACCATGTCCAGATGGCATGGGCAGACACCACTAGTGGGCGGCATGAGATGTTTACCCCGGACGCGGGCTAATGATGATCACACCGTACCTATATATATATATATGCACACTTGATATAATGATGTTATGAAGTAAGTTAGCATGCATTATTTCAGACTTAAGTGTCAGTCAGATACAAGTTGTTTCTTAGTTGATGTCTCATTGTTTCATTGATATGCTATTATTGTTTATGCCTTACATACTCAGTATAATGCTCATACTGACGTCCTTTCTTTTTGGACGTTGTGTTCATGCCCACAGGTAGACAGGGAGGTGGCCCAGATTCATAGGAGCTATCAGCAGATTTACAGAAGCACTCCATTACTCCGAAGGTGCTATTTTGATATATTATTTTGTGTACATACTTGGGCACTACGGGGTGTTGTCCCGTCCTCATGTCTAGTACTCTAAAGAAGGCTCGTAGATGCATATGTGTGGGTATTTAAAGGCACATGATGATCACAATGTCTTCTTGTATATCATTTTGATAGTTGAAGGGCTCATGTATATAAATGTAGATATGCTTGAAAGTAAAGATGGTTTCTCCTATGATTAGAAGTAAGGGAATAGTAAATGAATGCAGGATAAGCGTGATGAGTAGTAGAATGAGTGGTGCTTGGTAGTTAGCCCGGGTACCCGTCATGGCCCTAGTCGTGTCGTGACAAAAGTGGTATCAGAGCAGCTCAGTCCTAGGAAGTGTCTACGAGCCGTGTCTAGTAGAGTCTCGTTTATGGTGTGTTGCGTGCCACATTCATAAACAGGAGGCTACGGGGCATTTAGGAAAAATGACCATTCTTCTTCTTATTAGATCGTGCGATAGAGCCATGTTATAAGATTTACTTCTTCTTAATGGTGTGATTATGATTTCAGAAATGTCGGTAAAGAGAAAAGTTACTGCCGCCTAGAAGGGCAAGGCTACGACAGAAAGGTGGATAGAAAGGGAGCCGCCAACTAATGTGGAAGAAGGTGAATCACATAATGAGGCTCCATTTAATACCTCTTCCACTCCACCTATTCTAGAAGAACAAGAGGGGCTTCAGCTCCAGCTCCTATGCCTCCAGTTCGTCCACCGGGTGCTTCGGGTCAACAAATGACCGAGGCTATTCATCTATTGACACAGTTAGTTTCCGCTCAGGAACAGCGGCAGAGTACGGGTTCAGGTGATAGGGCGATTAGTACTCGAGCCCGGGATTTTATGAGTTTGAACCCTCCAGAGTTTTTCGGGTCAAAACCGGATGAAGACCCACAAGGTTTTATTGATGAGATGTTGAGAACATTAAAAATTATCCATGCCTCCGAAACTGAATCCGTGGAGTTAGCATCTTATAGGCTCCTGGTTGTGGCGGTCCTTTGGTATAATAATTGGATATCCTCCAGAAAGGAAAATGCACCTCCTCCAGTTTGGCAAGAATTTGTAGAGCCTTCATCAGCCACTATTTTCCACCCGAGGTCCGTCGAGCTAGAGCGGACAGATTCTTAAATTTGAAGCAAGGAAACATGAGTGCCCGGGAGTATAGCCTTCACTTTAACTCATTGGCTAGATATGCTCCGACCATGGTGGCCGATATGGGAGATCGAGTGCATAGATTTGTGAGTGGCCTAGGGCCACACTTATTCAAAGATTACTTGACAGTTTTGTTGCAAGAAGGGATGGATATTTCCCATATTCAGGCCCATGCTCAGAACTTCGAAGAGCAGTAGCATCCACAAGGGGGTGAGCGTGATATTGATAAAAGACAGAGTAAGAGGGCCAGATCTATGGGTGCCGGTAGCGACTATAGAGAGGGATCGAGACAGTTACATTCTAGATATTCAGGCCAGTCGGCGACTAGTGCACTTTCCCGATTTGCAGGCTGGAGATTTGACCGCTCCATTCATTCAGGACAGGGTCAGAGTTCGAGGGTTTTAGGTTCTCAGTTTGGGGGTGACCCTAGTCAGCAGAGACCACCAATACCGTGATGTATCCAGTGCGGTAAATTACATTCTGGTCAGTGTCGCTGAGGTTCAGATGCTTGCTATGCTTGTGGCCAGGTTGGGCACATGATGCGAGATTGTCCATGAATGAGTGGTAGAGTTGGGGTTCAGCCTACAGGATCAGCGGCTGGTTCTTCTTCTGTACACCCGATAAGGCAAATTCCCCAGATTTTAGCAGGCCGAGGTAGAGGCAGAAGGGGAGCATCTAGTTCAGGGGGTACCCAGCCCCGTATTTATGCTCTAGCCGAACGACAGGATCTTGAGTCCTCCCCGGATGTGGTCACAGGTATATTATCTATATTATCTCATGAGGTATATGCATTAATAGATCCGGGTTCTACATTATCTTATATTACTCCATATATTGCTGGTCGTGCTGGGGTGAAACCCGAGGCAATTAAACCCTTTGAGGTATCTACTCCGGTTGGTGATCCCGTGATAGCTAGACAAGTATACAAGAACTGTATAATTGTGGTGTGTGGTCGTCAAACTAAAGTTGATCTAGTTGAGCTGGAAATGTTAGATTTTGATGTGATTATGGGTATGGATTGGTTGGCCTCTTGTTATGCTAACGTCGATTGCCGAATGAAAGTAGTTCGATTTCAATTCCCGGGAGAGCCCCTGCTTAAATGGAAAGGTAATACAACATCTCCAAGAGGTAGGTTTATTTCCTACCTTAAGGCAAGGAATATGATAGCTAATGGCTATTTTTATCACCTAGTCCGAGTTCATGCCACCGAAGCAAAGCCACCGACTTTTCAATCTGTCCCAGTAGTGAACGAATTTTCGGATGTATTTCCATATGAACTTCCAGGCCTTCCTCCGGAAAGAGAGATCGATTTTGCTATTGATGTGTTATCGGACACCAAGCCTATTTCTATTCCTCTTTACCGAATGGATCCTGCAGAGTTGAAAGAGCTAAAGGCGCAACTGAAAGATTTACTTGAAAAAAGATTCATTAGGCCCAGTTCATCACCGTAGGGAGCACCCGTTTTGTTTGTGAGAAAGAAAAATGGTTCCCTACGGATGTGCATCGATTACAGGCAATTGAATAAGGTGACGATCAATAATAGATATCCTCTCCCGAGAATAGATGATTTGTTTGACCAGTTGTAGGGTGCCAAGTGGTTTTCCAAAATAGATTTGAGGTCAGGTTATCATCAAGTGAGAGCTAGAGAAGAAGATATTCCTAAGACAACTTTCAGAACAAGGTATGGCCATTATGAATTTCGGGTGATGTCATTTGGGTTGACTAATGCTCCAGCAGTGTTTATGAATCTAATGAATAATGTATTCAGGCTTCTCTTAGATCTGTTCATGATCGTGTTCATTGATGATATTCTTGTATACTCTCGGACAGAATCCGAGCATGCATACTATTTGCGTATTGTCCTTGGAATTCTTCGGACACGAGAATTGTATGCAAAATTTTTGAAATGTGAGTTTTGGCTAAATTCTGTAACTTTTCTAGGCCATATCAATTTAGCTGATGGCATTCAAGTTGATACTCAGAAAATTGAAGCTGTGAAAATTGGCAAAGGCCTACAACGCCTACAAAAGACCGTAGTTTTCTGGGGTTGGTAGGCTACTACAGAAGGTTTGTGGAAGGGTTTTCCTCCATTTCAGCACCATTGACGAGGCTAACCCAGAAGTCAGTTAAATTTCAATTGACCGATGCTTGTGAAGGCAGCTTCCAGGAGTTGAAAGATATATTAACCTCAGCCCCAGTATTGATTCTCCCAGAAGGTCCCGATGGTTATGTTGTATATTGTGATGCCTCTGGTGTTGGGTTAGGATGTGTGCTGATGCAGCACGGCAAAGTCATTGCCTATGCTTTAAGGCAGCTGCGAAAACATGAAAAGAACTATCCAACTCATGATCTTGAATTGACTGCGGTTATTCATGCGCTAAAGATGTGGAGACATTACTTATATGGTGTTCATGTTGATATTTATACAGATCACATGAGTCTCAAATATATTTTCAAACAGAAGGAGTTGAATCTTCGGCAGAGACGGTGGTTAGAACTATTGAAGGATTACGATGTAAATATTTTATACCACCCCAGAAAAGCGAATGTAGTGGTTGATGTACTTAGCCACAAATCAATGGGCAGCCTCTGTGAGGTTCCTCTAGAGAAGAAAGGATTAACCCATGAGCTCCACCAGTTAGCCAACCTCGGAGTCCGTTTAATTGATTCAGGCAACACAAGAATTGGTATTCACAATCCAACTATTTCGTCCTTAGATATAAAAGTGAAAGAGTGCTAATATGAAGACCCTCAGTTGAGTCATTATAAAGATACATTTCATGAGAAAGAGAAGTCTCCATTTGAAATTTCTATAGATGGAATTCTTAGATACCGAGACAGGATATGTGTTCCGAATGTTGCGGAATTACGTCGTTGAATTCTAGAAGAAGCTTATTATTCTCGATATTCTATTTACCCAGGATCAACAAAGATGTATCATGATCTCAAGCCAATGTATTGGTGGGATGGAATGAACAAGGACATAGCGGAATTCATAGCTCAATGTCCAAATTGCCAACAAGTGAAAATTGAACATCAAAAGCCAAGAGGATTATTGCAAGCTATGGAGATTCCAACTTGGAAATGGAAAGTGATCAATATGGACTTTATTGTAGGGTTACCTCGTTCTCGAAGTAAGTATGACTCTATATGGGTGATCGTGGACAGACTTACGAAAGTAGCTCATTTTCTTTCAGTCAGAACCACATACTCGGCAGAAGATTATGCAAGGTTATATCTCAAAGAGATTGTGCGACTTCATAGTATCCCGATATCTATTATCACAGATCGAGGAACCCAATTTGCAGCTAAATTTTGGAAGTCTTTCCAAGAAGGTTTGGGTACTCAGGTAAAGCTTAGCATAGCGTTCCATCCACAAACTGATGGGCAAGCCGAACGCACTATTCAGACCTTGGAGGATATGTTACAGGCATGTGTGTTAGATTTTGGTGGCAGTTGGGATGACCACCTACCTCTTATTGAGTTTGCTTATAACAACAGCTACCATTCCAGTATTCAAGTGGCCCCGTATGAAGCTCTGTCTGGGAGAAAGTGTAGATCCCTAATTGGGTGGTTTGAAGTAGGAGAAGTACAGCTAATAGGCCCTGAGTTGATTCAACGAGCAGTGAAAAATGTCAAGGTTATCCGAGATTGACTATTGACAGCCCAAAGTCGCCAGAAATTCTATGCGGACAACTGTCGGCGAGACTTAGAATTCTAAGTTGATGACTTGGTATTTCTGAAGGTATAGCCAATGAAAGGAGTGATGAGATTTGGTAAGAAAGTAAAGTTGAGTCCTTGATACATTGGACCTTATAAGATTGTCCGTAAGGTGGGCCAAGTAGCATACGAATTGGACTTACCCTCAAAATTTGAATTAGTTCATCCAGTTTTCCATGTCTCAATGCTCCGCAAGTGTGTTGGAGATCCTACTAGGATCGTACCGGTAGATGATGTGCAAGTGACAGAAAAGTTGGCTTATGAAGAGGTACCTATTGCCATACTAGATAGGCAAGTACGGAGACTTAAGAAACAAGGAAGTAGCTTCAGTCAAAGTTTTATGGAGAAAAAATAACTGAGAAGAAATGACTTGGGAAGCGGAGGAAAATATAAAGTCCAAGTATCCACACTTATTTCCACCCTAGGAAGAGATCCAAGATGAGGCATTGACATTATGAGGTATGTACGCTTTCTTTTCATGTTCTGTCGTGTGCGGCCATAATTTCTTGCTATTGTGTTGTAACCCTGTGAGGCAATGTTATTATGGGCTGTTGTGATAGGATGGTAGTGCCATATTATAAGGGAAACTCTAGCGAAATTTTCGTAGAATTCCTGAGAACTTAACATTTGAGTACGAATGTTCTAAAAGGGGGGAATAATGTTACACCTCGGAAAAATTCATGTCATTGCACAGTGAATATACTAACAAAATCCATGAATTAAACGATGTTTCTATAAGTTAGAAGTAGTATTTAATGGTTCTAATCGAGATTTCAAAGACATTCAAGGTAAGAGAAGAAAGTTCGTCAAGAAAGGCGAGGTATACGTTGTGTATCGGAAAGGATTTACAAGGTACCAAGTTAATGATGGCTTAATGATGTCTTAGAGAAGAGTTATAACATTCCTTAGATTGTTAATGAAGTGTTAAACAAGTGTTAAGAAGGTTCCATAAGGATTGGAGATCAAACGAGTTGACGAGGACAAGTTTCGGAGAACTGAGCATTGTACGGTCCTTTATACGGACCGTATAAAATATACGGCCCGTATATTAGACCATATAAGCTGCCCAGAATTGGAGCCTTCACTGGAACAAATATACGATCACACATACGGCCCATACAAATTATACGGACCGTATATATGTCCGTATAATTATGTCGGGATAGATTGTATGTTTTAAATAAGAGGACCCCAAGTTCATATTTCATTTCTCATTTTTCTCTCCACACCTCAAGAACCCTCTAGAACTCTCTCCACACTTCTTCTACAAGAATTCAATAGAAATTGAGGATCAACATCATCAAACCAAGAGAATTAAGTGCAAGAATCTCACTAGGGTTCCTCCAAGACAAGAAATCTCTTTGGAAGTGGAACTAGGGTTTTGCTCAAGTGAAGTGCTTCCACCCAAAGCTCATCCCCACACTATCAAAGTTAAGTTTTATGATAATTTCATGTTGCTTAGGGTATTGAGGGGTTAAAAGACTTGGATTATGAAAGAAGGTAGAATATGGGTCATAAATATGAGAATAGTGGCATTTTTTAGTAGTAGCTTGGAATGAGTCATGATTCTTGATATGTTGTGATTATAATTATGTTATAAATGACGTTAAGAACATGGGATAAACATTATATAAGAATGAATGTAATATAGTACTATGATCATGGTTATGGATGATTTGAAGTGAAATTGGGAGACTTAGATAATGTAAGGTGAATGAAGATTATTGCTTATGATATTATGAATGTTATTATTGACGTTTGGGAGTTGATATATGATATGGAGGAAGTTGTATAAGCAAAGGAGATGCTGCCCAATTTTCGCTAGCTTTAGTTCAAGCATGCTTATTTTATCGATTATCTAATACTAGTACGAACTCTCTTGAAGGTAGAAACGTGAATATTGGAGAGGAACGTTCAAGTGATAGAGTAGCTAAACAAAAAGATATGTAAAGCTAGTCCCTTCTTTCTAAGGCATGACTCCTATGGCATGAATCCTCCTATATTTCCATGACTTTCTTACATCCCGGAAACTATGAGTCTATGATTATAAAGAGCTTCACATGAGATAAAGGAAAGAGACCTATTACGAGTATGATAGTGATGATGATGAGTTAAATCCAAAGATTCTAAAGCCTATGATATGATGTTTCTACAAAGCTAATGATCCTAATTATGATCCCTTGATGTGGTTTATTGTATACACTCACCTTGTATGCTAATTCCTTCAAGGTGAGGCAGGATGCTTATGAATACTCCATAATGGGATCGGGGGTTCACGACCTTACGTCACCCCGACAGATTTACAGTTTGTTTTGAGTTTCTATGCATGATCCATGATAATTATTTGATGATGATATTACACCGCGCCTATATAGCCGGGCAGACACCGCTAAGGCGGGCAGCGTAGACACCATGTGCAGATGGCATGGGCAGACACCACTAGTGGGAGGCATGAGATGTTTACCCCGGACGCGGGAGGCCTGGACGCGGGCTAATGATGATCACACCGTACCTATATGGTCGGGCAGCCTATATATATACATATGCACACATGATATAATGACGTTATGAAGTAAGTTAGCATGCATTATTTCAGACTTAAGTGTCAGTCAGATACAGGCTGTTTCTTACTTGATGTCTCCTTGTTTCATTGATATACTATTATTGTTTATGCCTTACATACTCAGTACAATGCTCGTACTGACGTCTTTTCTTTTTGGATTTTGTGTTCATGCCCACAGGTAGACAGAGAGGTGGCCCAGATTCATAGGAGCTATCAGCAGATATACAGGAGCACTCCATTACTCTGGAGGTGCTATTTTGAGATATTATTTTGTGTACATATTTGGGCACGACGGGGTGTTGTCCCGTCCTCATATCTAGTACTCTAGTAGAGGCTCGTAGATGCATATGTGTGGGTAGTTAAAGACACATGATGATCACAATGTCTTCTTGTATATCATTTTGATAGCTGAAGGGCTCATGTATATAAATGTAGATATGCTTGAAAGTAAAGATGGTTTCTCCTATGATTAGAAGTAAGGGAATAATAAATGAATGCAGGATAAGCGTGATGAGTAGTAGAATGAGTGGTGCTCGTTAGTTAGCTCCGGGTACCCGTCATGGCCCTAGTCGGGTCGTGACACAACCACTAATAAGTATGATTTAGTTAAGTACATTCTTTATTTCTTTAAATTTTAAATAGTCTTTTCTTATGCCCAACTATAGCGATTAGTAACCCTTTATAAGGTTACTAGTAAGCTTTTATATGGCTACCACATCTTTTGTGATGGAAATATTAGCGACCCTTTGTACGGCTGCTCGTAATTCTTTATAAGGTTATCATTCATGTAGTACCTCGTTATGGAAAAATTAGTAACCCTTTATACGGTCACCAAATCTTTTGTACTTCATTATGGAAATATTAGTAACCTATTGTACGGCTGCTCATAACCCTTTATGCGGTTACCATTCATGTTGTAGCTCATTAAAGAAAATTAGTAACCCTTTGTACGATTACTCATAGCCCTTTATATGGCCACCAAATCTTTATATTAGCAACCCTTTGTACGGCTGCTCGTAACCTTTTATACAGTTGTCATCTAATTAATGTTTGAATAACTTCAAGCTTTTAACTCTAACATAGTTTAGCAGTTAAAGTACATCATAGTGTTCTTCACTTTAAAATCATAAAAGAAAATCAAATCTTTACACGTTTCATAGTAAGTATAAAGAAAACTTCGAACTTATGTAATTTCACAAATTTACTGTGAACATGAAGACATTGCCTTAAAAGCTTGAAAGAACACTTCTTTCGCATATTGATAACATATAAAGTTTACTGAAACAATCATGGATATTGTGAGCTCACTCGCTCTAACTAAACTCACATTAGGCATGACTTCGTAAGAAAAGAACTTTAGTAAAAGCAAGTCTTAACTCACCTCAAGATTCTTCGTTTCTAGCAAGCTTAACTTCTACGCGTTTCAACAACTCAATCTACATCAAATATTAAGGCTCGGATAATCAAGACATAACTAATTCAATAATTCTTATGAGTTCCGAAACAAATTCCCAAAAGATACATTTGATAACTTGTACTTTACCAGAGGAAAGGATTATCCTATTATTTTACTAACTTTTAATCTTAGTCCCAATTCAACGAACCTGGCAGTAAGCTCAATATGTGATCATGATACTTATTTCAAATTTAATAACTCATTATCATAATTGAAAAAGGACAAACTTGTAACCCCATCCGTCTTAATTTTATTGAAGGCATGCTGTAAGGATAGAATTAGATACATTACCTATAATAATGAATTTGTTTCCTCATTGTTCTCTGTCCACGTTGGTGTAGGGTTGGGATTAAAGATATATGCTTCCCAAAATTGATTAACTTGGACTCTATAAATGGTGTAACCTCCGCTAGCGACAACTAGATGAAGCATACTCGATGACCTGATAAGGTCGTCTTTCTTAGCCTCTGTTTGGATGGTCGTTACCCATGGTTTAATAATGTACAGTATGGTATTATATTGTATTAATGAATACAATGTTTCGATGAGCTGTATCGTTTGCTATGATTTAATAATATTTTTATTGTTTGTTTGACTGTATGATACTATATAATAATAACATGTAAATTTACTGAAACATCATTAACCCTTAATTACAAACTAGTGTTTGTATGTATATATACACACACAACTAAAGTAAAGGATAAAATAGAAATTTTAAAAAGGAAAAACCTATCGCCCCCCTCCCCCTCGTGGTCTTAAGATTTTTCACTTGAATAACTCGAGTACTCCGTGTTCCATCTAGACACCTCACCCACTCTGAAAAATTAATCTTATCCTGCTCGCATGGGAATCAAAAACAAAAACAGTCATTTTTTTACTCGACAATCATGAAGGCTTCATTTAAAGTACGATATGAGCCGCCGCCGCCACTGTGGCGGTCAACGCCGGGCACTTTAAGCTCAGAGCTTCAATGACCGATGCTACTGTTGTCAAAGCTCAAATGGGTTTCCTAAAGATTTTGTTGAAAGTTTACTTTCTTTTAGTAATTAACTAAATCGAAGATCTACTCCCTCCACCTTGGACTGATGATGGAGAAGTGCTTCTAACTGTCTTGCCGGAAATAATGGAGTTACGCCAGAAAATTATTTGAAACCCGAATTTGATTTTTCCTTTTTTAATGAGCTCTTTTGATTTACTGCTTCTTTTTAATGAGAGGGAGTGAGCAAGAAAATGGAGATGAATTAAAAATGTAATTTTTACTGCGGCAACGTCTTGCTGATGGTAGAGAAAAAGAATGAGGAAAAAGAAGAAAAAAATAAAAAGAAAAAAATAAAAGGAAAAATCTACTTTTTGGGCTTTTCACGCGCCCGTTTTTGTGAAAATAACTCAAGTTGTCAAGTCAGCAAATAGTGTTTAAATGGAACAATGAGGCGCTACCACAGGTGTTTAAATGGAACATGGAGTACTTGAGGTGTTCAAGTAAAAAATCTTGATGACCACAAGGGGCCGTTTATGAGTTTGGCCTTTTAAAAAATAAGTAGATGGTGGGCAGGCGTGCTCATTGGGTGGGTTGTGGGTAGGGGTGGTTTCTGGTTAGGTTGGGTGGTTGTGGGGTGAGGGTGGGGGTAGCGGTGTGGCAAAGTGGGGGTGAGGGGTGGGGGTGGGGGTGGGGGTGGGGGTGGGATGGTGATAACAACAAGGTTAGGGAGATCCCAAATTTATAATTAAAATATAAGAAGTGCGGAAGCAAATATAGAAAAGAATCTAAAAACTAGAAAATAAAAGATATGTGAAATTCGAAGGAACAATCCACGAATTTCCAAGAACGTTAGTTCTAAAGTCTTGACGAGATCCAAGTAACAATGTATAGATTTATAGGAAGAAATCTAACGCCTTTACTTGAGATAACAAATCAAAAACAGTAGATTCGGATCCCGACCGCTTTATGAGTAACTTAGGACAACAATTAGTATTTAGAACTAATCGCCTTCGAAAGAATACCAAAAAGAAATCAAAGATATCAAAGAAGAAATTATCTTACTACCTTGAACTAAGAACTAGTTAGGTTGAAAGATAAATCCTAAAGTAATGTCACAAAGGTTCAAAAGAACTCTCAATATAATATATTCTTCAAAATCTGATTTACAATTAATGACAATCACCCCTTTATATAGTTTGTAAGAAGGAGCTAGTCAAAATAGAAATAAATGGGAATTATCTTCCCTAGAAGCATAGATGACTTCCCACACTTGGACCAAGGCAGTCAACATAGATTAAAACAACCTAGAAGACTACCCATACTTGGACCAATGCAAGTCAACATAGATAAAAACAACAATTAAATATTTATTCTAGAAACTAATATTTGGGCTAATTTTGGGCTGCTGGAAACTTCTTTTGGGGCTGATTTGGGTCTCATTCCATCTCACTTTGGACTTTAATTTGGGCCTCCAAATAAGTGTAAGACTTGAGGAAAACATCTGAATTGGGCTGGAGCTCTTCTTCTATCACAAGACACTTTTGAATTGTTGATTGCAGCCCATTAAGCTTGTCTTGCAATTTCCTCGTTTGAGATCTTGTCATGGGTCTTCTTGGAACTTCCAAATCTTCATCCACGTCCTTCAATAATTTTGAGCTACCATGGATGCTATCAGATGGTGGTGGTGGTAAGGGTAGTAGGTGGTGGGTGGGTGGGGTAAAGGGTGGGGGTGGGTTTGGGTGTAATGGAAGAGGGTGGATGGGGTGGGGATATAATGGGGAAATAAAATACGTAACCGCGCAAAAACCACCAAATCGTGGTTCCAAAAATTGGGCTTTATCAATTTTTTTGTGCGAATTTCCCTTCAAAAGCACTGGTCTTTAATTTTTACCTTTCAAATTGGTGGTCTGTAATTTTTGTCATTTGCCTAATACCCTAAGTTTCTGGGTTCGAACCCTAAAAAAAAAAAATCGCAAGGCAGAGGTTTGGATGCAAAACTCTGTCTGCATGTAGAGTTTTGCATTCAGGTTTAAGGGAAAACTCTGCCTTAAGGTAGAGTTTTGGCATGCCTGAAGGCAAAACTCTACCTGATCAGGCAGAGTTTGACTCAAACCCCACCTGATCAGGTAGAGTTTGACTTCAAGCTCTACCTTAAGGTAAAGTTTTAAACAAACTCTACCTGAAGGTAGCAAAATTATGTCTGAGGCAGAGTTTTGCAGGCAAATCACTGCTTTCTGGCAGCCTTGCAAATCCAAACTCTACCTTGCGGTTTTTTTTAAAAAATTTTGACTGAGCGAGGATTCGAACCCGGAACCAAGGGGTTCCAACGAAGGGCAAAAATTAAAAACCACCCCAAAATAAGGGCATTCCTGCGAATTGCCCATTATATAACCATGGGATTATAACCGGCTAACAACACCATACAACATAATTTTAAAAACAATGAAAACAAACATGATTTCATTAAAAACAATACAATAATAAACCACGAGAAATAACCATCCAAACAGGGGGTTAGTGCCGCGCTATACTCCCGCGGCTTTGAGTTTTGATCCCTCAACTAATGAGGTTTCAGATCTCTTTTTTCGTCTCTTAGAGCCTGTTTGGCCTAGTAGTTTTGAGGCCAAAAGCGCCTTTTTTTTTTTTTTTTTTTTGAGAAAAAGCACTTTTTTAGGATATTTGAGGTATTGACTAATTAGTAAAACTGCTTTTAAATAGATGCAAAAGTAGTTTTTCTGCTGTTGGGGAGCTTCTTGAAAAAAGCAGAAGTAGAAAATTATTTTTTCCAAGACAGAAATATCCCCACCATAAATGCATATTACCAAGTATATCCCTCATTAGTCCATTAATTTTTAATTAATATATATATATATATATATATATATATTTACATAGTATAAAGTTAGCTTTCACGTATGTAATAGACTTGTATAATTTGTAGAATGATTTAAATTTTATTTTGATTGTAGATTTTTAGTATATTTAAATTATCATGTTGATATTATATCAATGTTTAATATATATATATATATATATATATATATATATTTGCTTCATATATTAATATGTACTTTAAATTTTTATTTATGTATTATATTAATTGAAAATTTTAATATGTACTTTTAAATTTTATTTAAATAAAAGTAAAAACTTAATTAAAATATTTCATAATAGATATTTAAAATAATTTCTCTCTATAAAATAATCTTGATAGTAAAAGTTCATTGAAAATTGTCTTTTCTTGTAATTTGAAATTCAAAAATATTTTTTAAAGAAGATTAGCCAAACACAATCTGCTTATTAAAAGCAGTCAGAAGCACTTTTCAAATGAATTAGCCAAACACTAACTACTTCTCACCAAAATAACTTTTTTGAAAGCACTTTTAAAAAAAAAAAAAAAACAATTCTCAAAATAAACAGTTTTTAGCCGCTAGGCCAAACAGGCTCTTAGAGCCCGTTTGGATGAGCTTATGACCTTTGACTTATAAGTCAAAAGTCATTAGTTAGGAATTCTAATTTATGACTTTTGACTTATTTTTGCCATTAAAACAAGTGCTTAAAAGCATTTTTTTATTTACTCAAACCCTATAAAAGTGCTTAAAAGCTATTTTTAACTTAAAAGCACCTAAAATAAGTCCATCCAAACCGGCTCTTAATCACCCAAAGACCTATAGCAGGGGAACACTAGAAGGGTGGCTGACTCACTCATTTCAACATTTAATCAAAAGTTTGGCCCATGTAATTATCACTTAATTCAGCCGCATATATAATAAAGAGGCTATGAATTAGATAAAAATAAAACGGGCAATTCACAGAAATGCCCTTATTTTGGGAAAAAAATTAAATACCAGTACATTCGAAGGGCACTCCACACCAAAATGAAATAAAACTAACAAACAACTAAGTGTTGCAAATCCTTGAGAAGACGCGAATTCTTTATCCTGCTTGTAAATAATATATAAGAATCAATATATTTTCTAAAGCTAGCCTCCAATATTTCTATGCAGGGCCGGCTCAAGGCCAAAGCCACTAAAGCAACATTTTTTTGTGCAGATTGCACTGGTCTTTAATTTTTTGCCTCAAATTAGTGATCTTTAATTTTTGCCCTTCGCCTAATACTTCGAAGTTCTGGGTTAAGGCAGAGTTTTGTAACAAAGTTAGGCCTTAAGGCAAACTTTTACCCAAAATTAGGCCTTAAGGCAAATCTTTGCCTTAAGGCCTAACTTTTGCCCAAAATTAGGCCTATTCGGGTAAAAGTTAGGCCTTAAGACAGAGGTTTGTCAAATTCCAACTAAGTAAAAAAAATTTAAAAAAATTGTCTGAAGGCAAAACTCTACATTAAGGTGGCAAAATTCTAACTTAAGGTAGAGTTTGAAACTTTGCCTGAGGTAGAATTTTGCATGCAAAACTCTGCATTGCGAATCTAAACTCTACCTTGCGATTTTTTTAAAATTTTTAATTGGGCTGGGGTTCGAACCTAAAACCAAGTGGTTTTTAGCGAAGGACAAAAATTAAAGACCACCAATTTGAGGGCCAAAAATTAAAGACTAGAGCATTTGAAGGACAATCGTGCAAATGACCCCTAAAGCAATGGCTTTGGGGCCCCATTTTTTATTATGTTTTATGGCTAATTGTTTAAAACATTATTTTAATTTATAGAACTTTTATGTATTTTCTAAATATGTAAATTGGTTTTCAATAAACTTAAAGGTTATATGTCCGAATTCATGATAAAAATAAGGAAGTTTGACTCTTGAAATTCCGATTCACATAAATTGAGACAGAGGGAGTACACAATTTTTATGAAAAAAAAAGAGAAGAATTTTTTTTAGTCACGTGTTTGATAGCTATATTGTCACTTTAATTATTTTTTTTTGAATAGATTGATTTGAAAAAAAAAATGTTAATAACTTTGCATTGTTCCTAACGATTATAAAAAAAAAAAAAATAATGACTTCGCATCTAAAAACTTTAGAAACGTAGACTTTAAATAAAAGGCAAACTTACAGGAATAACTACCTTATTATAGATTCTTACCATTAGTAGCTACCATTTTTTATTATTACATTTCATAGCTACCTTTTAAGTAATAGCTGTATTGTATTGCGTGTATTTGCATGTACTCAAATAGATGCATAATCTGTATCTTTAAAACAAATCCCTTAATAATAGGCATTAACTGTGGTCTTAAATTAGGGAGATATAATTCCTAATAATATCTTTCATAATCTGTTCCATAATTTTAGCTTCCATTTCCTTCTTCAACCACGATTCTGCTTCTCTCCTCCCTTCTTTTTCAAATGCAACATAAATTCAAATTTCAAACGAATCAACAACAGAGGAAACACAAAACGCAGAGAATACGATCATTCAAAAGGTAATTCGATAATTCATGTTTTTTAAATAAAAAACACTTAAAATTCAATTGTATTTCACTGTAGTATTATTTGCGTAATTTTTTTTCTTATTTGTCAAACTGTAGCAATTAATTATTATTTTTTTCGAATTGCTCTTCAATGATGAGTTGCGAATAAATTTCACGTATGTTTGAAAATATGTTTGAATGTAGTATTTTGTGTCGTATGTTATTAGTGTATTTGAACCAATGGTGCATGTGTTTGTGTATTTGAACAAGTGATGAATTGTGTATTGAATACAGATACATTCAATTTCGTATATCTACTTTGTTTGTACTGGTGTATTTGAAACAGTCATGTATTTTTTTGTATGTATATATGTGTTTGATTCCGGGATATATATCTCTGTATGTATTTATGTATTTGAGACAATGTTTCATATGTTGTTTATCATAAGTATTAATGTATTTGAAAGTATGTATATATTTGATTCTCTGAATTTGCTTATAGTTTTTTTGGTTGACTTTCTCCATTGTAATTATTTACCATTGTAATAATTTTGTATATTATTTGATAATGTATTTCAGGTTGCAATCAATCTCAACGAAGTCATTCATTTTGAATACAAGAATGTCCACTGTATCATCATTGCTGAGACACTCTGGTAATTGGAACAACGAAAAATGTTATGTAAATTTCAAAATCGATGTTGTGGTTTTCAAAGAGTATTCGACGTATATAGATTTGTTACAATGAGTTGCAACTCAGTTGAATGTAGACACGCAAATAAAAAACATATACATCAAATATATGGTTGAAGGTAATGATATGCCGATGCAAATACACAATTATATGGGTGTGAGGGTGTATGTGGAATTGAAAAAAGAGAACAAACAGTTAGCGATGTATCCATTGTGCATAACTACAACTGATAAAAGCAGTGATTAACTGTGTATCTGGTGAAAGTTGTATTCAAGGAGAGGTTTTGCAACTTGGTTACACAAATCAAAGAATGCTATGGAAGCAGTCAGGACTGTGGACTTGGGTTCATCAAGTTGTGGCAATGCCATTGTTGTATTCGAAAACGACACCAATCTGAATATATCAAATAAGAACCAAAAAGAGGTTGTTGTTGATCAAGTCTACAAGGAAAAAAATACATTAAAGGCTTTTATGGCGAATTATGCAATTTCTAACAAGTTTAATTTTCGTGCCGAGAGGTCTAATGCGATAAGGTTAGTTTAAAAGGTCTGAACTAATATATTGTAATTTAATGTATTGATCTGATGTATTTTAACTCAATGTATTTGTATTAATGTTTGTATTTGAAGCTATACACTAATTTGCGTATCCGAAGAATGTGATTGGAAATTCAGGACGTCAAGTGTTGGTAAATCGGAAATATTCAGAGTTAGGGAGTTTCGTGACAAGCATACATGTCTGCTAAAATATAAGGTGTATTCACAACGCCATGTGACAAGTTGGTTGATAGGTGGAATTGTAAAGTCAAAAATAACCAAATATAAGAGGAAATACACACCTAATGATATAGCGGAGGATATCAAAAATGATCTTGGAATGGATGTGTCATACATGATCGATTGGCAGGCTAAAGAAAAAGCCACAAAGGATTTAATGGGTGAACCATCGGATGCTTACAACAAATTACCCGGATACCTATATATCATGGATAAAATATATCCGGATTCACATATAAGAATGTGAAAATCCGACGACAACGAGTTTTTGTATCTGTTTATAGCACTGTATGCATTCATCAAAGGCTTTGAGTGTTGTAGACCAATTGTGGTAGTAGACAGGAGCCACCTCAAAACAGCATTCAATGGAACATTCGTTTCAGCAAGCACGTTAGACGGTGCAGGTAATTCAAATACACATTTGTAGTTGGTATACAATGACATGAATAGGCCCATATACAACTTTGATTATACTAAAAATGAATATATACAAACTGATTTTTTTTAATGCCACGGTATGTGCAGGTAATATACTTCCTTTATCATATGGTGTGATAGATTCAAAAAATGACAGGTCTTGGACGTGATTCTTTGAGCGATTAAGGGAAACTTATGGAGTAAGAGAGAACATATGTATTGTATCCGATAGGCATGAAAGCATAAACAAAGTTGTATCTAGAATGTATCCAAATGTGCCACATTATACATGCATATGGCATCTTTGGGGTAATGTATGTAAGAGATATAAGAAGAGTCATCACGTGTTGAGTCCCGTGTTTTATGCAATGGAAAAATCATACACGCAAGAAGAATTTGATGAGCTTATGGGGAAGGTTGAGAAGGCAGATTTTCGGGTGGCAGAGTATTTGGAATTAGCTGGAAGAGAAAAGTGGGCTAGAGTGTATGCAACTGTTAACCGAGGATGGACAATGACTTCGAACATAGTAGAGTGTATTAATCGTCACCTTGTAGCGACAAAAGAGATGCCTATATTTGATTTTCTAGAAGAAGTGAGGAGGATGTTTGGAAGATGGAATTATAATAACCGGAGAAACGGTACATACACGTTCACAACACTCGGTAAAAAGTTCCAGAAAATGTTGTCAATAAATGAGTATTTATGTTTACGTATGACGACATGTTTCAGTTCAATTAGTTTAAATATATTCGACTGAGATGCAACTATATTAGTTGTATTTAATGTATTTGATTGTATTTAGCATATGCAGTCTGTAGGCATGTGTCAAGTAATTACATGTATTTGATATATTTGACCGTATTTATCATATGCAATTTGTATGTATGTGACTGTATTTAGCACATGCAGTCTGTATGAATATGTCAAATACTTACATGTATTTGGTACAGATGACTAAATTTATCATATAGAGTTAGTCAACTATGTGTAGAATTAGCGGTATGTTTATGACTATAATGGTTTTATCTTCTAAACAAGAACTTATATGTATTGGACTATAAGTAATATATGTATTTATTTGTATTTGACTGCTCAATGCTTACAAAAACATCTAATGATATTTTGTAGGTCGAACCATCAACCGAATACTTGTACACAGTCCATGCTGCAGGAAGGCATTTCATAGTTAACTTGAAAAACAAAACTTGCAGTTGTCGGATGCTTCAAATAGATGAAATTCCATGCCCACACGCATGGGCTGTCATTAAGAAGAAAAATCTAACGGTTAATGATTACTATTCAGAATTGTTCAAACTGCACATCGTGGTGAAAACATATGATATAGTCGTGGATCCTCTCCCTGACGAGCGTGAATGGAAGATTCCCACATACATATCGGAGGATGTAGTTTTTCCACCAAGATACAAGAGACCTCCTGGTAGACCAAAGAAGAAGTGTGATAAGTCGTTAATTGAATTGCTTATTGGAAAAAAAAAAAAACATGCTTGCAGTACATGTGGACAGACTGGACACAACAGACGTTCTTGTAGTAATGCTCCTAGACGGAAGTAATTGTTTTTGTTTGTAGCCGTTTACATTTGTTAGATTAAATACGTTGTTGGTTTGCACTATTTGAATAAAGGTAAATCTGTATGAATACTACTTGTGTGATATCTTTATTTGGAATTGTATTGTGCAATTATCTCTTAATTTGTTCACAGATGAATATAAAAAGGATGATCAATTCTTTCAAAGTAATAGTCAATCTTGTTCTTTTCTTTTAATCTTCAGTGTATTTCAAAACTTCAAAAAGAATGTTTAATAGATAATCTTCGGTGTATTTCAAAACTTCAAAAACATTGCTTAATAGATAACTACAAAATGTATCTGAATGTACTTTGAGTATATTTCACTATGGCCTAATACATAAACTTGTTTAATATTTAATCCAACATACATCAAATACATGTATTTGAATGTATCTGACTGTGTCATCTAATTAAATTGCAAGTGTATTTGATATATTTGAATGTTTCTGAATATGGAATACATACAATCACACTTGTTAAGGAGATAACAACAAGTACATCCAAATACATGTATATTTTGATGTATTTGAATGTAGCTGACTGTGTCACATCCAAAGTATAGCCAAATATACACATACATCTAAATTTCAAAAACAAACCACACTATATTGATAATTAGACTAAGGTAAATGTTTCAATTAAAACTTGAGGAGATTGATACGACACAGTCATAATCTGTTTTCTTATACTAAATATATCTAAAATATTTGCTATAAAAAAAGTCATAGTCTTAAATTAAAATTAAAAATTACTACATCACTCCTAAGTAACATCAATTGTGTCAACTTTGTCATAATCTACTGCTGGCCTAACTGGTTTTGATGGCGCCTCGATATTGCTCATAGCATGTTCATCGATCTTCCGTGCAGCGTAGTCCCAAAAGAGTGCACCGTATCTAGTGCGGAGCATCTTTGCATCGATTTGTGTTGGAATACCTTCACCAGAGCTTAGATATTCAGCGAATGCTGCCACATACACACCACAATCCCTACAAAATATATGATAGAATTATTTGAATGAATAACATATATGAAAATTTGCAATACAAGAAAAATACATACATGCTGGTAGGGTCTTGTTGCGGCAGATTTTCTACATGCTCCACTTGAATGTTCTCATTCTGGGTCATGTCCATATAGGTTGGGTGATTCATCCAATTGATGCTAATTTTTTTAGTGTAGAATCCAGTAATGTGTAGATAATGTGGCAGGAGGGCAGCAAGCTTTTGTATTTCCCTTTTAACAACTTTATTGTGGCCTGCACCGCCTCCGTATGAGTTGTACACATAAAGTCGCCTGTCATAACTATAAGAAAATACATAAATACATAATATATTAAACAGTTGAATTTGTAAAAACTTAACTTAAAGAATACAGATACATAAAATACCTGTCATTAAATGAAAGTACAACCAAAATTCAATGATTATCCTCTTTGATGTTGACAAGTATAAGAATATTGTCAACTGAATGCCACGAGACATTTGCGTGCAACCAGTGACCCTTAACATATTGACATATGTCATCTTCTTAGTTGGCTACATGGGGTCCAGTTTCTGGGTTGTTATATGAAAGATATGTTTGATCAACCTTTTTCTTGAAGATACAGTCAACTATGGTATATTTGAAAGTGCTTCTTGTGTCATACTTGTCTTTCTTTTGCAAGTAGTAGAAAATCACGTCAATGTGCTAAAAATTGAAACACACAAACAGTAAGAACATCAAATATAATCTAAAACATTGGAACGATGTATTTTATGTATCTATATCTTTATTGAACCTCATCATTCCACAACTGGCCACTCATTGATAACTGGTAGAACCAGTTTTTGTTTTCAACTACTATGATGACATTATAAGTATAATCTGCATCATACTCAAAAGTTGCCATCTTCTTTCTGTAACAATCTTCGTTGTTCTTTCTACAAAAGGATTATGCAAAATGCATGCAGTCAGATGATTAAAATATACAACTATGACTACAAATATTTAACAGGGTAAAGAATATACTTGTTTTCATGCCTGACAAGAAGTCCCTTACGAATCCATGTCAAATATTTATCAAAAAGCTCGACTGGGCCGGTGATGGGACCTTCCACGAATGGATGTTTTTTTTAAAAAAAAATGTGCACACTGATGAATTGTGAACCACCTAAAATATGCAAATACATATGCTCAAAAAAATATTCTTTTGAATACACAAAATTAAATACATTAACTGTTGTTTGTAAATAATTTCTTGAAGCACAGTCGTAATCCGCCATGAAAGGGAAAACTTGATATTTACTAGGACGCCTATTCCGGGCAACTGATGGATGCAAAACTATTCGTGTTTCGGGAATTTGGTTTGGAAGCAGCTAGTTGGGGAAGAAAAACTGAGAGACAGGTTGCACGTTCTCACTAACTTTGTGCGGTGTCCCAAAAACAGAATGACCTTCGTGTTGTACGGCACTCTTTTCATGAGAGGGGCCCGAAGAGAATCCTGTGTGAGAAATATCAGTTAGGACCTCTGCTATGTCGGCGGAGTTCGCTTATACGACTGGCGCTTTGTCAGATATGGCGTCTTCAGGAAACTGAACTATGTATTCCTATTCATGAAATGGAAATACATTAAATACAAATAAAGATTTTGAAAAAATCAGATTGATTTGATTTATTGTACCCTTGGTTCCTTGTGTTCTCTAGAATTATCACCTGAATCTCTTCAGTAGATGCCTTTAATGTTTCCCCACTCTCGTTGTCATGTTCCACTCCAATATCAAGCACATCAAACTGTTGCATACCATCTCCCTTGAAAAAATAGAGAAATTAAACAAATAAAGAAGAGAAATACATTAAATCAGTTACATAAATAGGTTATAATACAAATATAAACAATGTTAAAATAAATTTACACATTAATACATTAATCCACAATCCAAAATATCAATGAAATACATGAATCAATAAATATAAGTATTTTCAAAGTACATCCAAATACATGAAAACGGAATTCAAGATATCAATAAACACATGACCTAACAAACAGATGTATTTTGAAAAATACAATCAAATACATGGATCTTGAATTCAAAATATCAATAAATACTTGAACCAATAAACTGAAATATTGTCAAATACATCAAATATTAACTGAGATCTACAACCAAAAAATTTGAGAGCAAAAAATACATTCAAAAACACCAAAAAAGTCTAAAAACACATCTAAATATAAATATCAGAAAATAAAAATACAGTTCAGTACAGTGAATTCACAAACAATACCTCTGTTGACGCTGCATGACCTGTATATGTTTCCATTTGTAATCCCTGTTGACGTTGTATGACCTGTATATGTTTCCATTTGTAATCAAGCATCTTGGTGAATGTAGTTGTCGACTGGCTGATGTATGTCAGTAAAATGCACATGAACCGGAGCCGCGTTATGAGCACCTTGGAGAAACGGTATTCAAAATTTCATACTATTTTATATGTATAACTTTTTTATACATTTTCTGAAGTTTGATTCACTTTCATATATTCAAAAACCTTTGCAAAGTTTTTGTTAATGACTTTGTGAAAATCCTTGAATTCGGCGAAAACCTAAAATTTCAAACAAGAAACATAAAATTGCATTCCTTATTAAACAATAATATAATACATAAATAAATAAGATAAAGAACAAAAAATAAGACTTACATTCTTCTAAAACTCATTAAGTTCCTCCCTCAGACCAGAGATATCATCAGATTTGCTAGTAGATGGGACGTCAACAGGAAGGAGGGGAGGGGGGGGGGGGGGGGGGGTATTGGACATGATTGTTCTTTTTCCCTTGTTGAAGCTTACCTAGTTGATGCTAAACTAGAATGTTTGGTCAATCATCCACCACTCGGATGATTACCAGTACGTGTAATTGGAGATGTTGTCTTCTTCACTGGCGATAGTACCATTGGCATCTGTCTCGGCTTCTTGTGAGATGGAGATTGTGATACACCTTTATTTTGAGGATGTTTAGCCGCAGCCAAATGGGGTGGTGTGGAGATAAAGTCATCATAATCATCCTCAACCTGTTGTTGAGGTGTTGATGCAGATTTACTGGAGAGATATGGACGCAATCCAAGTTCCTGAATCTCATTGATTGTTGGCACAATATTCTTATAAAAAAGACGGTGCTAGAGAAGGATCATACTTAAATATGTCAGATAAAAAATACCAAATAAATGTGAATTGATCAATACATGTATTTGATTTAATGAAGAAATACATATGTATACATATATGTTCAAATACATAAGGATAACTGAATTTGAATGATGTGAATTTGATTGACAGTTCATTGTTTGGTTCAAAGTACACAAATACAATCAAAAAAGATTTAAACATATGTTCAAATACGTGATTAATCAATTGTTCAAACTCCATGTATTTAACAGAACTTGAAGATTCATGTTATAAATACATATAAGTGAAATACACTAATATATTTGTCAGCTAGTATATACAAATAATTGTAGAATCCTTGTATTTGTGCATTTAACTAATGAGTGAAAATTACCTCTGAGTCGTCATCGTTGAACATGCCAGTCTTGAGATCTTTAAAATGTGGTGATTCTTCTTTGGTTTTCCAGTTTAACATTTTGGGAATACGATCTCCATTTTTTACTGCCAAATTTGGGTAAACATTGAAGCAGCACTCGTATAGCTATGCTTACATAGCAAACGGAAAACCTCAAAGACAGTAATACTGTTTCGTCTTATCCATATTATGGTGAAGACTTTTGATCAAATCACTAAACGCTTCTTTTCCCCATGTATAGTCTTTGTACCGCCCACTCTCTACCAAGTCAAAATGAAGCCTTGGAATGACGACGTTGTGTTTCTCACCGGATAAGATGTATGTATGGATAAAAAACAATAGTGCAATATTTACAGCATCTCCATCTGCATCATCATCAACGCCCAATTCTGATCCATGAAGCATTCAAACAGTTCACCCTTTTTCACACTTTTATTGGAACCCCCAAAATATGTATCCAAAAGTTTATTTTTCTTACTGTGAAAAATAATTTCTTCGCTGTAACACTTGAACCCAGTCATTAATGCAAAACAAAAAGATTAAATGTCAATTCGAAACCATTAACATCAATAATAAAAGCATTGGGAGTACTTTTCTTCAGCTCTCTGACCATAAAACACACGAACATCTGTGATTGAACTTCACAGTGCTGCATCTAGAGGTATTTTCCAAATATAGTCTAGGAAAAGAGTTGAAACTGTCTATCGGTAAGCTTGTCCTTCAATTCTTTTTAAATTTTCGGGTTCATGTACGAAGCATATTGTATTGCATGACTGGGAGGATATTGGACAAAGAATTTATCATCCTGAATAAAATAATAACAGTTAATGAAACAGACATAACACATATATGTATACGAATATCATAGGAAACTGATAAAGAAATGCCAAAACTGATAATTACATACACACATTTATGTAAAAATCCATCTTTAAATACATTTTCAAAATACATATAGTAACAAAAATACATAAATACCTTGAAATTAATCTTATACATTTGTTCAAATACATGTTTTAATCTTTGGTTCAACCTCCCATATATGTTACAAAAACTTAACATCGACAATAAGATACAGCTAACTCAAAATCAAAATTTAGAGTCAACCATACATACATTCAAAATACATGTATACAAATGATTAAAATACACATGTGTATATGTATTTAAATGTGTCTGTTTGAATATCAATTGATCACTTGTTCAAAAACATAAATACCTTTAAAAAAAAATTATACATGTGTTCGGATACATCAGTCGTTAATGGTTAAACCTCACATATATTTTCCAGAAAATAGAACATCAACAATAAATATACATGTAACTCAAACAGAAAATTGAGATTCAACTACACATACATTCAAATACATGATTCTCAGTTCATCAACTTTTCAAATACACAACATACCTTCAAAATACATGATTCGTCGATGAAAGTCCGATAAATTTAACAGAAATTGAACATCAACAATAAATACATATAAAATTAAAAGAAAAATACTAATATTCAACTAAACATACATTGAAAAACATGTATACATATGTTCAAAATACCTGCTTCATCGCTGGATCAAACTCTTCTTGTGCTTCTGCTTCAGGTTGTACAACTTTTTTCCTTTTCATCTCTTTTCCGGTATCTATTTTCTTTGTTGATTTTGTAATTACCAATTTTTTAAGTCTTTGCATGTGGGAAGGATCATGAATATTCTTCGTCCTTCTTTTAGCAGCCACTCTTTCGGCCGAACCTGCAACAACATCATGTTATTGTTGAGAAATCCCCAAATCAAAAGAAGGATAATCAATATTTTGAACAATAGAAGGTATACCTCGAGTAATCATGTTTGATTTTGTTCCGTCTACCATTAATGTATAAGTTTGATACTTCAATTTTCTTGAAACCCTAACAATTTAATAATTCAATTGGTTTGAAATTGGTAGAAAAGAAAAAGACTAATAGAAGAAAAAATCTACCGAATTACACCTTCCCCAAAAATTACGGAACAATATTTTGCTGATGTTAAATCGTGAAGGAGATAATGGAGCAAAACACAATGAAGATTAATGAAGAATGAGAGAAATAAATCGTGAAGGAGATAATGGAGCAAAACACGGTGAAGATTAATGAAGAATGAGAGAAATCAAGTTGATTAATAATGTATCCGTTAAAATTGGGATATGGGAATAAGGAAGCATCTAATTCGGTAACTTGCTAATTGTATTTAACCGTGTATGTGTACCGGTAACTCTAAGTTACTGGTATAGCTATGGATGGTAAATAAAAAAAGTAAATTAGTTACTAAATATAAATAAATGAAAAGGTAGTTATTATCATTAAATAGGTCTTATAAGAACCTACAACAAGTAATTATTCCTAAATAAAAAAAAAAAAATATATATATATATATATATATATATATATATATATATATATATATATATATATATATAACACGTTCTTTCTTCTTATTCTTTTTTCAAAAAAAAAAAAAAAAAAATTAGAGCCTCTCTCTAAAGTTTGGCTTTAGGCCCCCAATCTTGTTGAGACGGCCCTGTTCCCATGGATATTGGTCCAGAACATATCATATTTCACTTCATGTATCACTTCAAAGAACGTTGTTGTACTACCATCACCAGGAAAGAAAAAAGTGTGTGTATATATATATATATATTACTTTGTTCATGACATTAGGCTAGAGATAATTTTATTTAGAGCTTAAAAATATAATTACGGGACATGACAAAAGTACATATAAATTGTTCAAAGTCTGATAAAGTATGTATAAAATTTACATAAAATTGTATTCTTAAAAAATGTGGTATGTATAAATTTTGATAAAGTATGTATAAAATCTGTATAAAAATTGTATTCTTCAAAGATGTGGTTTTGCTTGTCATGCTTCATCCAGTATCATACAACTTACTTACAATTTACATATTAATTGCATACAATTTGGTGAAGGATTTAGCTACATTTGAATTGAAAATCTTGAATAGAGAAAGGGCACTAAAACATGCAAGGGAAGTGATGCAAATTTGGCAGAATATAATCAGTGTGATTTGCATTAACAGAACTAAACGATGTTCAAATTCCCCCACAACCCTCTGATTTCACATAGGGTTCCCCAAGATAGGAATTTTGGAAGTCTTGCCCAACAACGGAATAACCAAATCCAAAATTGTCCGAATAATAATCAGATATGTGGTATCCTCATTATCAAAATTCTATTTAGGTGAATGAAGGTCATTCAACTTATGAATTTGAAGATGAAATTTGCGGTTGTAGTCAATGGTTGCTTTCTGACTAGTTGAGCTTTGAATTGCAAGTATGATTTGATTTGTTATCTCTGTCATGTTAAATTCCATCAAATGAGTATACTAGATGCATTGTTTAAATAATATATTAATAGAATATCTGTAACTTTTAACCTTTGTTTTTCTAGATATTTTTTCTGTGAAGTTGTTAAAATCGTTTGTAAAATTGAATAGTTATCTAATAAATTTAATCTTATTGACGAGGCCAATGTGTATAGATTTTTCTGCTCGTACTCTGTCAAATTATAGTAAAGTTTAAGATATCGTCCCACAGAGATTGGAACTACCTATGCTACAGATTTGTATTATCTTTGTTACTATTTGAGAGAATCAAATTGAAGAAAGACGAGTTTTTGAAATTAAAATTACTTAAACTAAAACAAATCACTTCCGGAAAAGTTATATATAAAAAGAGTTGGGAACTGCTGAATTCACTTGATATATTTTTACGATAAAATTTCAGTTTCTACATGTATTTCTCTAAGGAATAATTGCTTATTGCTAATACAATTATATTTTTACACTAAGAAATAAATAATTAATTAACACTCCGTGTGGTTATGTCAATTAATTGCTTTAAAACTAGTGTCGATTAAACTGAAATATTTTCTTGCTTGAATTGTGCTACAGGAGTAAAGACCTCTTGCGATTAGCCTTTAAAGCAATAAAGTTATTTGAGTCAATCCCTCCGTGAGAATTAGGACTAAAAGAAATAAAATAAAGAGCATTTAAATCAATAAACTTATTTGAGTCAATCCCTCCGTGAGAATTAGGACTGGAAGAAATAAGATAAAGATTTGGAATAATAATACTAAACATTACTCTCACTCTGCTATTTTACTCATTGGTTATTATATATTAATTTTGCTCCGTGATAATTCCAAAATAAATATAAGATTAACTTGGAGATAAAATATGTAGACGTGATAATAATGAATTGAAATTATCATTCCATCACAGTTTGAAATATAAATAAAAAGTTTCAAGCCAAGAACATATAGAAATTGAGATAGTATTATGAATATATCAAGCTTCCTCAACTATCCCAACAGAAAGAAATTACTCCATTATGGAGTAAGAAAAAATAAAAAAAATAGAAAATGTTATCCTACAAAGACAAAAAGAAGAGAAATGGACCAAGACTAATTCTTGTATCTTGCTAAAAAAAATGGTGTCTACAATTGAGAACAACTTCCTCTATTTATAGGAATATAAACTTGGCCTCCAAGTTCTTAAAAGAAAAACTAAAACAAATCAAAATTTCTTAGCCACATAAATGATTTCTTGGAGCCAAAGAATTACACAGGCACATATCTAATTGAGATGGACCCACAAATATTGAAGATGATTTGTGTAACGGTTTTGGTATGACAACATGTTATGACTTTTCGTAACCGTTTTGCTTGTTGGTAACGGTCTTGGCATGACAACATGTTATGAATTCTTGGTTTTGTTGTAGAATGTCTTCCGTATTCTTTCAATGACACTCTTGCTCCTTTTTTCCTGCTTTGTTGTGTTTTTCTGTGATATCTTACTTGACCCTGTATTAATACTTTCCTACAATATTTTGTTAAATATATGAAAAAATAATGATAATTTTTATGTTTTTGTAGGAATAATTATATATTTATAATCCAACAAAATACACTTATCACTTATCTTATGAAATCTCAATCTTATGAAAAAGTATTCAATTCTACAACTCTTTTTTGCTTTTTGTGATTCTATATTCAATATAGATAATGTTATTTTTATTAGAAGCTGACAATCACGAGGAAATTAAGAAATTTAGTAGACAATTACGAAGGTGAGCGTCAAACATGTAAGTGCTCGTTAGAAGTTAGAAACGCACACTTATGCTTTCTGATTCTTTTACGAATTATGATTTTTCTTTTCATCCCTTGCATACACCAAAAAATATCTCGTTACTATTGACTTGATCCTTTAGTACACTCAATGGCACTTTGATTAATAATTTTATTGTCACCAAGCATTCCTCGATCCTTTAATACGCTCAACAACGGCACTTATACTTACTAATGCTATTGTCGCCACGTATTTCACAAGCTAAGATACAAGCTCCTCTTGGATTTATCTGAAAATCCCAAGGTACATGATATTGTTTCGTGGATTTGATCAAGAAATTGTATCATTTATGTAAGTTCAGACAATATTCAATTATCTTGACCTCAATAAATAAATCACCACACGATGAGTCAATCGTTCACAACAATTTATACTTTATTTTCATGCATAATTATTTCTTAAACTTCTATTTATTAATATTAATATTATCTAAAAAAAATCACGTAACACACACTTGCAACACACTTACCAAAAAACTAGGAATAAGGCACTAGTACCCCCTGAACTTTACCTAAAGTTTCAGCGATGCTTTATCTGTATGGGGGGGGGGGGGGGGGGGGGGGTTCTATTACTTATTATTTTCGGTAATTCTTTGCACCTTAAGTGTTGACGTGGACCCAAACCCCAATTACATGAGAAGCTGTGTAATACACGCGTTTCTTTATGAGCAGTGGCTTCCATCTCATTCCCTTTAGTTTCTTTAGATGTTTCATAATTACCCAGACAAAACAATTCTTCTATTTTTCGTTTTTACCTTTTGGATCCTTCCCGAAAATCACCCCCAAACCTAAAATTCCTCCTTTTAAATCTGGACCGAACTCTATTGAAATTCAATTTATTGGATACTGATATTTAAAAAGCTGAACTTGCGTTATAACATGGCTTAAGAAAAAAATGGACACCATCGTTAGAGTTTGAAGCTTTGAAGAAGAAACCTGAAAATGGGTTTTGTTGATTCAGTATTTGATAGAACATAAGGATTCACACTTTAATAGTTCACAACCCAAGAGTTCACTGGAACAGTCTAAGGGATATGGTCCCTAAACTGTTTTCACTGATAGTTGCAAGAAGTAAATAAGGCAAGATATTTACGTGAAAAACTCGTTGCTCAAGGGATTAAGAACCACGACCTACCCCAGTAGGATTTCCAAATTCACTAGACTAAGCAAAGTGTAAGCTTACAAGTTTTTGTCCACGGAATTAATTCCTAATTCTACCCCTCACAACACCTCTATTGTAGGTGAATCTAGACCACTAATCTCCCCTCACAAAACCTTCACCCCTTTTTACTCCTCTAGGCCGAGAAACCTAATACACCTTGCCTACTTCTAGACAAGTGTACCACTCAAAAGCTTAAGTAGGTAAACAGCCTACAAACAACTTCTAAGATTTCAAACTAATACACCTAGACTAACTCTAGCCTAGTGTACCACTCAAAAGCTTGTGAAGATAAACTTTCTACAAGCATCCTTTGAGAATTCAACCACCTACAAACAGCTTCTTAAAAGAGAAGAGTAGGTTTACAATTTTATAGAACAAAGGACAAAGACTCTCAACAAACTAAGGACCTAAAGCATCTTCAATGGGGGAACTGGCCCTTTTGATTGTTGGATCTTTGTTCTTGAGAGCACCTTGAGAGCGTTATGGCGGCTACACTTGTATGAATTAGATTTTTAGGTTTTTCAAGTGTTAGGTTAAATAATTCCAACATGTTGTGTATATATATGAGGCTAAGTAGAGAGCATGTGAGTAGCATGTGACCATAGATAGGGACATTACAATGGTCCTTGTCGTTTTACTGACATGCAGTTGTGTTGCTGTGGTTCTGCCTGTCGGAACAGTGCACACAGCTTTACAACTGTCGTGTACCGTACAATGCCCAGGGGACCTGATCAAGGACCTGCTCCTTGGCGTATTTGTCAAATTATCAAAACTATGAAGTATATTAACTTATCAATTTCTCCCTTTTTAATGATGACAAAATCGTAATTGTTATTCCCCCTGAGAACTAGGTGTCCTTTGCAGATTAGATCTCATTAGCATGATAGGAAACAAGACACATCCATATTTTCTCATCTGAACACGGAGGACCAGGTTCCTTTGTAGATTAGGCCCTCAGCAACATGTTAACATTTTTATCTTTAGATAGTGGACTTTGGCTACAAGTTTGTCTTCTAGCAAACTGCAGTTATGTTGTTGTACTGCACTGAGGGGACCTGATCGAGTGCCTGGTCCCTCAAGTGTTTGTCAAATCATTGAAATACAAGATAGCATATCTTATCAATTATTCCTCCTTTTTGATGATGACAAACTCATAGCTGAAGTTCCCCCTGAGGACCAGGTTCCCTACATGTTCCCCTTGCGAATTAGTCTTACACAACATGCTTGCAACCAGTTTCCTTTTCCTATTAAGCTCTCAGCATCATAACAAGTTAACAAGTTCCCCCTCAGACACAACATCATATCAATATCAGGTTCCTCCTCAACCAAGTTCCCTTTTCAAACACTTCCCCTTTTTGGCATCATTGAAAAGAGTAATAAAAGTGATATATGCAAAAGAAGTTCAGTGACATTAACTCAGAGTCACTGGGGCAACACAACATGAGCAAAATCAGGAACATCAAAGCATAGGAACAAAGTAAATATTGCACAAAACAAAGTAGCTGCCCATTTAACAGAGTAACCATTAATCATATCAGTAATTAGCAGTCAAAACAATACAAGTTATGATAATTAAAATGTCAAAAATACCAATGTCATCAAAAAGGAGAGATAGACAAAATAGGAATTTTATAAAAATGGAGGAATAGGCTAAAAAGACAAGGAGATAGAGGACAAGATGGGAAGGAACTAAGGCGCAAATTTCTTAAGAGACATATCGAATATCTCACTGGAAGCCCTTTGATTCTGGACCATTTGGTCACGGAGCACATCAAGCTTTGTCCTTAACTCGGCATTTTCAGCCCTTAATGCAGCATTAGCATCTACCAATTTACTACTGGGACCAGGTTCTTATGTCTTTGCTACCAATTATGCTCTCTCAGGATGGCATTATGAGCTTGGAGCCTTTCAATTTCTACAGTGGCATGTTCTTGAGCTTCAATTAGGCTAGAAATGGTGGAATTACTGCCAATACCACCCTTCTTTGGCAGACACTCACATTCTTCTATGGTACCCATGGTAAACATCTGTTTTTGAGTGCCAAGGTAGCCTTCCAGTATTGACTTTAAAGTGCTCAAAGATCCTGGCAAAAGAAAATAAAAATGAAAGAGAGGGCAGACTAATGGAATAAAACCTGCTAGAGATGCAAGAAGGACCAGGTCCGTGACAGAAGCAATACATCTTCTTTCAGCCCTTTAGAAGAAGCACTTTGTTGACAGGCTCAAACAAGAGCTGATACTCAGGCTTAAGCTGCTTCTTATAGAGCCTTTCACCAATCACAGTCACTTCCTTTTGACAATCAGACCCTTGAACTCTTTTGTGACCTTCCCTTCAATAGTTTTCAGTCCTTCAGTGGGGATACCAAGAATTTTGCCAATCTTTGCTTCATCCATCTCAAACTCTACCCCATTTACTGACAAGACCAATGTGGAGTTATCAATGTACATTAAGATGGCATAGAACTATGTCACTTTCTATTCAAGAACACTGGGGGCAGGAGAGACAAACAAGTGATCCCATTTTTGAAACTCGACTATCTCCAACGGCTCCTTGATCCCATGCTTATCAGCAATTTCAAAGTCAAACACTCTGCCCAGTAACACTTTTTGATCCCTCAAGTTTTTCTGCCTTTCCAAATTCAAATCCTTAACCTTTTGCTTTTTCTCAGAGGAACTAGGTTCCCAGATTTTCCTCTAAGGGACCAGGTCCTACTTTCAATTCCCCTGTTTCTAGCATACTACCATTTTCCCCTTGAATCCCTGCACTATCCTCCTTAGCATGTAACACATCAACAAAATCAGTCATAATATCCACTTCACTCTCCAAAATATTAAATATACCCGGTCCTTCTTCAGACAAATTCCCATCAAGAACTACAGTAGAATCTGGTACTCTTTTATCACTATCAAGAGGGATGGCGGATGGGTTTTGGTCAGTGGATATTGGTGCTTTTGGGGGTGATTCTAGCGGTTTTGGATATGTTAAAGTTGGATTTTTGGAAGGTGAGAGAGTGGGGTTCATTTCTGCTATGGTGGGAGAGGAAGAGTCATTGGGAGACATGGTGATTTTTAGGCAAAGATTGAAAGAGAGATAGTAGATGTTGTGCAAGAGAGAGAGAGAGAGAGAGAGAGAGAGAGAGAGAGAGAGATGTATCGCTTGGGCTCAAAATTGAAAAAGAGGCAGGAGAAATTTTAATGGCATGGCACTTTTTGACAGTTTAAAAAGCATATAATTACTGAAGAGACTACTAACCTGAGTCACAGGAACCAGGTTCCATGACATCCTTTAAAAATGTGGGCAAAAACTTTGAGAAGTGCAATGTCTCTAGTTCTTATGTTGCCCTGAAGATGTCATGTGTGTGTACCTGTAACGGTATAGAAGTGAGTTAGATGCCACCAAAAAACATTTTTAGCGCTGTACTTTTCCTCTTAACATAGCCAATCATTGAGGCAATTTTAAGGAAGAGCAACTAGTTGAGCTTGATCAAGCGCAACTCCAAACGATTTCTTTCAAAATGCTCCTTGCTCAGTGCTTTGGTGAAGATATCTGCTACTTGGTCCTCTGTCTTGCAGAACTTCATACATATCAACCCATTTTTAACATTATCCCTTAGGAAATGGTGCCTCACATCAATGTGTTTGATCTTTTTGTGTTGCAATGAATTTTTGCCATGTTAAGTGCAATTGTATTGACACACAACAAGGGCACACACCCAGTAAGCACACCAAAAACCTCAAGCTATTGTTTGATCCATAGCAATTGAGAACCGCGAGAGGTAGCAACCACATACTCAGTTTTAGCAGTAGAAAGAGCCACTGAATTTGTTTCTTTGTACCCCAAAAGATCAAACATGATCCCAGAAGGTATGTCATTCCAGATGTGCTATTCCTATCTACCAAGCATCCAGCATAATCAACATCAGTATATCCAACAAAGTCAAAATTATCCCCAGAAGGATAGAAGAGGACCAGTGTCACGACCCAACTAGTGGGCCATGACGGGTACCCGAAGCTGGCTACCGAGCACCACTCATAATAGTATCTATCATACCCAACCTGGACATATATCATTTCCAACACGAAACTCTTCATAAGATGGTCATTAACATTTATAAAACATATTTACATGTATATATACATCAGCCCACGAAGCTACCAAAATGATGTACAAAGCACGCACTGGTGTATTCATGAGACACCTACTACCCACGCATACTTATCTACGAGCCCCTATTAGAGTACTGAGACATAAGGATGGGACAGGACCCCGTCATACTCAAATATGTACACAAAAGAATGCATCAATAAGTTGCACCTTCGAAGTAGTGGAGTGCTCCTGTACAAGCTGATATAGCTCCTAAGAATCTGGGCCGCCTCCCTGTCTACCAGTGGGCATGAACACAGTGTTCATAAAAAGAAAGGACATCAGTACGAACAATGTACTGAGTATGTAAGGCACACATGATATCATGATAAGGAAATAGAGAAACATAAGAAGAAAGTATAACTATAACTGCTTAGCCCTTGAGGCTGAATCATGCATGCTCACTTTTATCTTTGAAACATATCACATATGCATACATAAGTTGTCTGAATCAATAACATCATTAGCCCGCGTCAGGGCCTCCCGCGTCCAGGGTAATCATTTCACGCCACCCACTAGTGGTGTCTGCCCATGCCATATTGACTTGGTGTAGTAAGCCGCCCGCCTTAGCAGTGCTGCCCGACCATCTAGGCACGGTGTAATTATCATTATATACTTATCATAAATCATGCATAAGAGCTCAGATAAAAGTTGTACTCTATCGGAGTGACATAAGGTCGATAACCCCCGACTACATTATGGAGTAATCATGATCATCATGTCTCACCTTGGAGGAACTAGTAGCAAGAAGTAAGACTAATAACAATAAATATCATCAAGGAAAACATAGGATAAACTCATAAACTTCATAAAGGCATTAATTCATGACTTTGGGGTCTTTAGAAGTAGAATCGTCATCATCAATATCATGGAACACACCTCATCTCTTTCTCTCAAGGAATCCTCAAGAACATTTAACTTTCCACATTTACAATATAAGGAAGTCATGAAAATATAGAGGAAATCATAAGGTAGGAGTCATGCCTTTGGAAGAAGGGACTAGCCTTACATACCTTTACGTCGCTCTAGCTTTATTGACTAAATGCTTCCCTCCAATATTCACAATGCTACATTCAAGAGAATTTGTACTAGGGTTAGATAACCGGAAATATGCTTTAGGTCTCAATTAACAATCTAAGAGCTAACGAAAATTGGGTAGCATATCCTTTATTTCAATGACTTCCTCCACATAATAAACAACTCCCACACATCAATAACAACACCCACAATATCTTAATCAATCACTTCACCAAGCTAGACATTATTCAATTCTCAACATTCCCTATCAAAATCATTCATAACCCTAACTATGGCACAATAGCGTATCCAATACTTCTTTAACACCATTTGCTTCATTCACAACAATATTTTACTCATGGCATGTCAAGAATCATAATTTATGTCAAGCTACTATTCAAGAATACCCTTGTTTCTACATTTGAGCTTCATTTTCCATTTCCTTCCCCAATCCAAGTTATTCAACCATTCAATACTCTTAAGAACATGAAATGAATATAAACCGTACCTTTAATGATATAGGAATGAGCTTTGGATGGCAATACTTTACTTGGAGAGAAACCCAACTTCAATTCCAAAGAGATGTTTGGCTTCTAGCAACCCTAATGAACATCCAAACGCTTGATTTCCTTGATTATTGGTGTTTGATCTTTGATTCACCTTGAATTTATGTTTGTATGGTGTATGGAATGCTCTAGACCTCTTGAGAGGTGTGGAGAAGATGGTAAATGAAAAATAAGAACTTGGGGTCCCTTTTTATAAAAAATAAAATCTGCCCGCTATGGATTATACAGACACTTATACGGGTCCGTATAAGTGACCTTATAATACTCCCAGTGATCACCCCTCACTGTGACTATTATACGGACCATTATACGGACCGTATGAAGTTATACAGACCGTATAATGGGTCATATAACTCACCGTCCTGCCGAACTTGTTTTGTCGCTCCATTTGATCTCCAACCCTTATGGAACCTTCTTAACACTTGGTTAACACTTCATTAACAATATAAGGAGCATTATAACTCTTCCTCAAGACATTATTAAATCAACATTAGCTCGGTACTTTACAAAACCTTTCCAAAACACAACTTATACTTCGATGTCCTCAACGAACTTTCTTCGCTTGCCTCAAATGTCTTTTAGAATCTTAATTAGAATCATTAAGTACCCCTTCTTACTTGTAGGGACATCATATACATCTTACCCTGCGTTAGTCTATTCATGGCACAACGACATGAAATTTTTCCGAGGTGTAACAATCAGGTCCTGCAACACCTTAAGAAACTTCAATATCCTTTTAGCAGCTTTCAAATGCGACTCGTTATGACTTGATTGGAACCTAGCACACAACCCAACACCTTGTTTCTTGTGGTATTTCCAAACTCATCAAGCTTATTGCGAACAACCCATCTAGTCCCAATCACTTTTCTGACTGAAGGCCTGGGGACCAGGCGCCACACCATATTTCTCTCAAATTGATGGAGCTCTTCTTGTATAGAAACTATCTATTCGGCATCCTTTAATGCCTTATTGTGGAGTGGATGAGAACCTTTGTGCTTTTAATTGGATAGCTGGACTTCAGGGTTTAAGAGACCAGGTCCCTCCGTGTTTGATCCATCACTGACATCTATAGAGGCATGAATTCTGCTTCTTTGATCATCCTCAGAAGTGCCTGAAACAGCATCAGCCATCTGATGTTCAGCTTTAACAGCATCAGCTACTCGATGTTCAGCTTTAAGCGGAATAATGGAGGGACCAGGTTCCTCTGTGTCTTTTGGAGATTCGACTGCATCTTTTTATTGCACTGCTTAACTTGACTCATCAATTCAGTCTTTCCATTTGAAATTTCTATGGCTTCATCAGGAACTTTTGAAAATTCTGCATCTACAGCTTCATCATTGCGTGTCCCTTTGTCACCCAATTTATTTGATTCATCAAAGATCACATTCACACTTCACACGCCTTATGATCTTTGAATTTGACATTTGGCGGCCCACGAACCAAGTCCTTTGCAACAAATTTGTTCAGCAACGAGAAACTTACATGTCCTAGTCACCTGTGCCACAACTCAGCATCATCATCTATAGCACTAAGGCATGTCAAATCTCCACCATTTTAATGAAACAAAATCTGCAAAATATATGTTCTTGAATCTCTTTGCTATGAGCACTACTTCACCATATTTGAGATTGGTGACAGTGCAAGAGCATGACAAGAACTACACTTCATTTCCCTTATCACATATTTGGGACACACTTAACAAACTATACTTCAAACCATTTACATAATAAACATTTTCAATCGCATGGGAGAGTGTCTTGCCAATTTTGCCAATGCCAAGAATATGTCCTTTCTTATCATTTCCAAAAGACACACTCCCACCTTGGAAGGCATTGAGTGAGAGGAAATCATCCATTCTTCCAGTCATATGCTTCGAGCAATCACTATCTATGTACCATTTTTGGCTACCTCCTCTCACTTTAGCCTGCAAACTAAGTCACTGATTAGATTTAGGAACCCAAACCAGTTTGGGTCCCTTATAATGATAGAATGAGTGAATTAAACTTCTTTTTGCCCATGCAGGCAACACCTTCTTCCTTTTCCGGGGACCATGTCCCTCAATTTTGGGTTTCTTCTTAATAAAATTCTTATTTTTCTAAAAAATCGAAATTTAGCTTTGCAAGTATCCTTGTGATGACCAATTTGATTATAGTGACTGCACAACCAATTTTCAGTCACAATAACGTGCTTGTTATGAGGATTGTAAGGGGTTTTAGCCTTTTGAAAACCAATCCCTTGCCTGCCACCACCATCACTCTTGTACATAGAGGCAATTTCATCAGAGAATCACTCTTGTACATAGAGGCAATTTCATTAAAGT
Source organism: Lycium barbarum (assembly GCF_019175385.1). NCBI lineage: Eukaryota > Viridiplantae > Streptophyta > Magnoliopsida > Solanales > Solanaceae > Lycium > Lycium barbarum. The sequence continues at coordinate 112,384,764 of NC_083338.1, forward strand.
ACCAGGTCCAATGAAGTGACTTATCAAGTTCAACTTTAACCTTCTTTAAATCCTCCTGTAGGTGTCTATTCTTATCTAGCTCAGAGGTGAGACTCACTTTGATTTTCTTAAGCTCATTTTCAAGCTCAAGTTGAGTTTCACAAGTTGCCTCTTTTCTTTTCGGAGTATTCGTCCATTTTTTCATTTGGCTCTTTAACAGAGAATTTTCTCATGTTACTTCATTTACTTGTTCTTTCAGATCTACAATGGAGACTACCATATCATCCTTTTCATGTACTTCATCTACTTGTTCTGTCAGATCTTCAAACCTTAGACCTAAGGGTTCACACTTTAATAGTTCACAACCTAAGAGTTCACTGGAACAGTCTAAGGGACCTGGTCCCTAAACTGTTTTCACTGATAGTTGCAAGAAGTAAATAAGGCAAGATATTTATGTGGAAAACTCCTTGCTCAAGGGATTAAAAACCACGACCTATCCTAGTAGGATTTCCAAATTCACTAGACTGAGCAAAGTGTAAGATTACAAGTTTTTGTCCACGGAATTAGTTCCTAATTCTACCCCTCACAACACCTCTATTGTAGGTGAATCTAGACCACTAATCTCCCCTCACAAACAACTTCGCAACCTTCACCCCTTTTTACTCCTCTAGGCCGAGAAACCTAATACACCTTGCCTACCTCTAGACAAGTGTACCACTCAAAAGCTTAAGTAGGTAAACAGCCAACAGACAACTTCTAAGAATTCAAACTAATACACCTAGACAAACTCTAGCCTAGTGTACCACTCAAAAGCTTGTGAAGATAAACTTTCTACAAGTACCCTTTGAGAATTCAACCACCTACAAACAGCTTCTTAAAAGAGAATAGTAGGTTTACAATTTTATAGAACAAAAGACAAAGACTCTCAACAAACTAAGGACCTAAAGCATCTTCAGTGGGGGAACTGGCTCTCCTGATTGTTGGAGCTTTGTTCTTGAGAGCACCTTGAGAGCGTTGTGGCGGCTGCACTTGTATGAATTGGATTTTTAAGTTTCTCAAGTGCTAGGTTAAATAATGCCAACATGTTGTGTATATATATGAGGCCAAGTGGAGAGCATGTGAGTAGCATGTGACCATAGATAGGGACATTACAATGGTCCTTGTCTTTTTACTGACATGCAGTTGTGTTGCTGTGGTTCTGCCTGTCGGAACAGTGCACACAGCTTTACAACTGTCGTGTACCGTACAGTGCCCAGGGGACCTGACCAAGGACCTGGTCCTTGGCGTATTTGTCAAATCATCAAAACTATGAAGTATCTTAACTCATCAGCATTTGTTTGAAGAAATTGGTGATTGGGCTTGTTCATAGAGTTGTGAGGATGTTGTTCTCAAATTTAAGCTCATTTGATAGAGTACTGGAGGAGATTGGATCAAAAAATTGAGCTTCTTCTTTGGAGAAGATGATGAAGCTGAAATTACAGATTTGCACAAATTGCCACATTTTGGAAATGATCAAAATCTGCCATTTTACAATTAACCACTTTTTTTTTTACCTTTTTTTTTTTTTTTTTTTTGCCAATAACCAATTTTGATCTTCAAACCAAGTAGGAATCAGACACCAAAATCAGATTTGAAGATTGAGTTCGAATAATTTGGCCCCTGCCCAAAAAAATTAATTGTATTTCTAAAAATTAAAAGTAAAATAATTTTGACTCTATTTCATAAAGAAAGAAAATAAAGTAATTAAAGAGATATCAGATTCAGTTTTAATGTTAATTAATTATGTGTACTAATTAATTATAAAGTGTCTAATTAAAAAAGGACATGTGTCCACATTAGTCATAAATTTAGCCTATTTTCGCCTCTCACATGCCTCCAAGAGAGTGAACACTCTCTGTGCCACCTCAACACCATACATTTATTACACTTTAAAATAATTTAAGCGGTAATAGGACCCTAATAAACGTAAAGTGTTACGCGGAAACTTTGGGTAAAGTTCGGAAGTACTAGTGCCTTATCTCAAAAAACTACTTAGTAAATACCGTAAACAACCACCATTCCATTTCAAGCCTTCACCGCATTATTAGAAAAATGTTTTCATTCTTCACACGAGGTCGCCAAATGCTTTATAAAAGTAATCACCACTCCAACTAGATAAAACCTTAACAATCATATGATCAAACACCACTCTTGGCTGTTTTCACCATTCCTGTCTTTCTTTTTTTGGATGGGGCAATTAATGTGCTGGCCACTCAATAAAGCCATTGTTTCTGTTGTGTCTCAAGTTATCAAAGCATTAACGAACAACTTAGAGAACTTTGACCAAGTTTAGAATTGTTTACACAATGTAAAAGTAGAAATATACAAGGTACAACTGAATTTTCCGCCAAATCATTGCAGCTTGGAATTTTCAATTGAATACGTACAACGGCAAAATATAGCATCATCATCTGAGTTAACTCCCATCAGTGTCTCCGTCAATGTCAACACCAAGTTCACCCAGATTTGAACAGAAGTACAGCTTTTGAATCCAAATAGAAGTAGACAAAGTGGTTCGTTTCATGAGTCACGTAAGAGCCTACAAGAGACAGCACACACTGTCACCACTGTAATTGCAAATGAGTTGTAAATCAAGCTAGTTAATTATGATTAATCTTCTAAGCAAACATATTTGCGGAAGAAGAATGAGCAGCACAAGTTTCATCCCATCAAACTCTATAACCTGTCACCATACCACAAAAACAATGGCACGGCAAAGCAGCAACCCAGGCTTTCCATCTTCTCATTGAAATGATATTGCCAACCTTCATGACAGCTAAATCTGTGTTTTCTAACACTAAGATATTTTCTTTAGTATGACCAGCACCACCAGCACAATTTATCATCCTCCACCGGATCATAACACCAAACGGAAAACTTGAGGTTAACCAATTCGAAATAAATGCTAGATCTGACCAAAGAAATCTTGGCAATAGGTTGGTGTTACTACTACATAATTTCACTGTAAAACACCGGATAATTGGCAGAACATTTTTTATCGCTATCAAACTCCAAAATAGTAGTCACAAACATCCCTAAAGTTCATATGCCTTGAACTTCACATGAAAGAGGGTTAAACTGTCTAGCAGAACCTGACCATGGACCGACTAAGCCACTAAACCTTAAACTTCACATGAAGGAGGACATAGCTAAAATTTTAGCTAGCTTATGAAGGAATAGGTGGTAGGTTTTGCTTTTGTTACTACTACTAGTAATTACTACTGAAGTACACTACTGGTGTATTTCTCTGTTCATAATAGAAAAATAAAAATGTTAACTGTTAAAAAAAAAAAAAAAAAAAAAAAAACCTTAAAACGTTAGTAAAAGGGGTGCAACAAACATTACAAAGGTATTGCGTTACGGAACCAACAAGCATGATAGGTTGAAATGGCTTTGACATACCAACAGCACCTTCTCAAATTTGTCAAATCAGTTATTGACCACAGTTGAACTTCGGTCTATTCAAAGAATGAGGAAACAAATATACTCCCTCCGTCCAATTTATGTGATATAGTTTGACTAGGCACGGAGTTTAAGAAAGAAAAGGAAGGCTTTTAAAACTTGCGGTCTAAAACAAGTCATAGATATTTGTGTGGTTGTAATCATTTCACTAAGGGTAAAAGGGGAAGTTTTAAGTTAAATTATTTCTATAAATAAAGATGTATCATTTTTTTTGGGACAGACTAAAAAGGAAAGTGTGTCAGGTAAATTGGGACAGAGGGAGTAGTATTCTTGCTTCTGTAATTGAATTCTCACTTCTACTTTTGGTCATTCCAGCTAATATTCAACTTTCGTGAGAAGTCTTATCAGTTTCCATAAGACACCTTGATAGATATCAAATTTCTACTTTCTACATCTTAGATCCTTAAGGAATTTCCACTTTAATTTTCTCTTTCAAGTCTAATCAGCAGTCCAACAAATATACAAGGTTGGCCTTTTCACGCATTTGCTGAATGTTACTTGCCACTTGCGAACTTCTCTGAACTAGGCCACTGTCTCATCACAACTACTGCTGATCAAATGATGCATGGAAGGAAAAGAGATTGTCTTGTTATAAAGGGAAAACATGTGATCTCTACAGGCAAACAAAGAATACCTTTCTTTAACTGCAGATTTTTCAATCTAAACAAGCAGCACAATTTACAGCTTGGAAGCACAGATGCATTAGAAAAGTAACAAGAAAAAGTCAAATTTAGGTTAAAATCATAGTCATAGCACTTAGCGCTGATGACTCGGGCAAAACAGCAGAGATCGATAAATGAAAGAAGCAACTGTTAGTTCATTACAATTGTAAAATATTGTACTAGTGTACACATAGTTGCAATCTGTTGTTTCTTTGATGACTATTCTTCAAAAAACAGAAGGGAAACACAAAGCCATGACACTTTCATATGCTACTCCTAAGTACGAGCGTAATAAGATACTTGTTTGAAAAAGGGTACATGGCTCACATAGTACCTATGCTTATCATTAACACTCATTGTTTTTTTTTTTTTTTGAGAAGGATGCTTATCATTAACACTCATTCTTGCAATAAAACCCCTGATGCAGTTTCTCACTTTTACTATGCGATATTGTTTTATGAAGGTAGTATTCTGGCCAGCTTGCCCGCACCTTGATTATTTCACCGGGTACCAGCTACCTCACACCAATACAAGTACCGGGCAACTCTGCCCACCAAGATTTAGGCAGATGAAAAGAAATCACCTACTACTTTTTTGCCTCGACCAAATTTGAACCTGAGAGAGCTCATTATTCTCCTAAACAAATTTCGTAATATCCGAGCCGAGGGTCTATCGGAAACAGCTTCTCTACCTCCTAGGTAGGGGGTAAGGTCTGCGTACACTCTACCCTCCCCAGACTCCACATTGTGGGATTACACTGGGTATGTTGTTGTGGTTGTTGCAGAGGTTAGAGATTATGACACTTTCTGGTTAGAATCAACACCAAATATAAGACAATGCCCTCCTCCATTCTAACTCATTAGATAAGCTTTTTCATATGACCTCGAGAAGATCACCTAATAGAGGTGGATCAGACCCATTTACAAATGCCTTTTTTTTTAATAAGGGTAGGTATTTGGGCCGCCTTGCGCAAAACCCGATACTAATTCACCTGCTACCTACTACAAGCATAAGTACCGACTCTATCTGAACAAGGCATGGCATTCACCTAATGCTACCTCTTTGATCTATCCACAAATCATCAACATTCATAAGTGAAGGAAAATATTGCATTTCATGAACTCATAAATCTTTGAATGTGCTCTACAATTCTCCACTCTATGAAAATAGCTAGCAGCGCCTCTATTTATTTATAATAGCACGAAACCTACTTTAACTCAAAACAAGAAAACCTATTCGTACATAATTTCTCCCTATAAATCCTATTTAGACATGAATTCAAATATCAAATCCTAACCAATTTATGTTTTCTAAAACTTTGATATCTTTTCCAACACATAAGTTATAATCTGTGAGGAAACTCAACACAATGTTTTGTGAAGTGCTAGATCCACATCATTCTGAATATGCATTGCATATCATCCCATCAGATCACGGGGAATACAACAAATTAAAAGTTTCGCTTACCATATTAAATTGTTAAAGCTATCAACCAATATATACTAGTACGAATAAAAGACTGATATGTTGGGAATAAGTAAGGGATGACTTACCGAAGTTTTTACCAACAATGCAATGCCAAGTAGGACCGTACTTCTTATCGAATTCCTTCTTAATCGCTTCAGCTACATCCTTCTCTACACTATGCTTCTCAAATGCCTAATCAGACAAGCAAAAAATGGCATCAACTCATACAAGTATAATTATAGTAGGATAAGCGAATAATGGAATATATACATACAGCAATAGCAATGTCGACAGCTTCCTTTTGGACATCAGGTTTCATATCAGCACTTTTGATGGTTACTTTTGAAGGAACGGAACCCGAGGAACTTCTCCGATCATCGGAGGACGGCGGAGCAACTCCGGTTCTTTTGGCGTCTTCGCTCATGCTCGCCGGAACTGTACAACAGCCGGCGCGTGGTGGTGTCGAATGAGTAAGAGAGAGTGATGTGTCTGTGTGGTCGTCTTTTCTGATTTCTCAACAGATTATTATTGTCCCTTTGCCTTTGGGGGGTAATTATATTGTTGTTCCCTTTTATTTTTGCTTTACGCCACAGGGAAAATATTGCTACCAGTTGGTGACTCTTGACTCTTGAGTGTGAGAGGACGAATTTTTTTTTAACTTTATTACTGTCATACTCTCTCAATTGTCGGTCTACTTTCTTCCTTTTCAAAAATATTACAACTCCTATTTCTGTATCGTTCAAAAAAAAAAAAATATATATATATATACATATATATTACAACTCCTACTTTGTCCTAAACAATGTTTTTTACGTATCTAATTCTCATGGAATTCAAAATTGATTTCCATTTCCATTTTACATGTATAAAAATACAAGAAATCAAAATTTTCATAGTAAAAAGTATTTGGAGAGATCATAGTAAAATAACTGACTCTATAGATAAGTACTAATGTTTTCTTTTTAACGAATATATTTATTTTTCAACTTCTTTGGATTGGGGTCACCTTCTAGCAATTGGAGAACATTTTGTCGAAGAAGACAAGGAATTTGCTAGAATTAGAATTCTAGTCCTGTGTAAGTGGTCACTCCACTGAGTTGTGCGCATTAGCTAACGCTCGAAGTGTCACTTCTTATTTTAGTTTTTTTTTATTCCTTTATTTTGCATCCGCGCAGTTTTTTGTATTCAAAGAGCATAATGTATGTTTGATATGTAACAGTTACTGCGGCAAAATCTTAGTACCATTTAATATTATTTATGACTGCATTTTCAAAACTTGAATACAGACCCCCGCTCGTGATTTTGTTGAAAAGAAAAGGTATATAAAGAGAAGTTTCCAAGACTTCATTCAATCAAACTGTGTACGACTCAAGAATAAAATATATGTATGTAATTTCAAATTTTATTAGGAATTTAAAACGATTCAAGGTAGACAAAGGAATGTATACATTAGGAATCAATAATTCTTGTTGAAACGTAACTTCGAGAAGCACAGCTAAACCCGTCAACCGGTTCGGGTTAACCGGTAACCGGACCGGTAAAATCGCAACCGCAACCGGTTAACCGGTTCCGGTTAACCGTTTATTATATACCGTTTCGGTTTCAATTTTTTTTGGAACCGAAACCGAACCGGTGGAATTAAAAAAAAAATTAAATAGAGCCGTTGGGCTGCTCTGTTGGACCATTGGCCAACGGTCCATTTGCAAAAATGGTCGTTGCCAAACGGTCCCAAACTCATTTTTTGCCGCCCCCCCCCCCCCCCCCCAACCCCCCAAACTTTTTTTTTAACACTTTAACCCATCTCCCACCCCTATATAAACTCCTCTCCATTCTCATTTTAATCCACACCAATTCACTCTTCTCTTTCTCTCAAATCTCAATCTCTCAATTATAGTTACTTTGCAATAATTAGCCACTTTAAATTTCTCTCAAATAAATATTATAAAGTCTTATTATAGTTTCAATTATTAATTTTGTAATTATAATATTGTGGAGTTGGTGATTTTGCAACAATTCGAAGTAGCTTTAGTGGATTTGCAATTCTAGCTGCCTTCACTTTGTTGGAAATTAGTCCGGCAATTTGGTACCTTCGTTCCAACTCTATCTTTATTTTTCGCAATTTAATTTGTTGCAATTTATTTTCTTGTGATTTAAATTAATTCTGTTTAATAATGGCGAAGAGATTTAAACGTGGTGCCGGTAGTAGTGGTATTGTTAGGGCCTTAGGGGTGGGCTTAACGAGGAAACATTTGTGGAAGAAACACCTAATTTAGGTATTGATGTTGGTGGAAATAATCCACTTTTAGGTCATGAGGCAATGCAACAACATTATACCGACACTTTTAATGAAATTGATGATGATGATGATGAAACACAAGCCCCCGAAAATTCCATAGGAGATACATGTCCTGCACAATCACATACACAAGACAAACCGCTTAGAACTCGTAAGCCAACCGCTAAAATTTGGAAATTTATGACTAAGGATAGGGAAAGCCAAACAACTAAATGTACCCTATGTGGACAAGTATTTGCTTTTAGGCAAGAAACTAGTAAGGATGGTGGAACGGGTACACTAAATGATCATATGAGAACGAAACATATGGATGTTTGGGGAGAGAAAACGGGTTCAAATGTGAGGGTATTCAAATGACGATAGATCCACGAACCGGTAAAAATTTTAAGTATGACAAGAAAAAAGAGCGTGTAGAAATAGCTAAAATGGTAGCTTATGATTGTTTACCATTTTCCTTTCCTTTGGGTTTGGGGTTTGTTACTTACATTCAACGTTGTTATAATCCATTATTTGAGGGTATTCCTAGAAGTACTTGTAGAGCGGATGTTATAGATTTATATAAAAATTATAGATTTTATTTGCACCATATATTTAATTCTTTAAACTGTAATGTTTCTCTTACCGCTGATTTGGGTCTTAGTCTTAACAAGTTAGATTTTTTTGCTATTACATGTCATTGGGTTGATGACAATTGGGTTATGCAAAAAAGAATTATATCTTTTTTATATGATGAAGGAAAAGGTCGTCACAATGGAAAATTTTTAGCGGATTTAATGTCTACTATTATGAGATTTTTTAACATTTATAGAAAAACACTTTGTATTGCTTTAGATAATGCTTCTCATAATACAAAGGCGATTGGTCTTTCAAAAAGAGAATTAAACCCTCCGCTAAAAAATATTTTTCATGTGAGATGTAGTTGTCACATTTTAAACTTAATTGTTAAAGATGGTCTTGTGCGTTTTGACGATTCTATTCAAAAAGTTAGAGATGCGGTTGCGTTTCTTTTTTGTAATGCTAATAGGGGAAGACTTAGAGATTTTAAGAATTATTGTGTGGAAAATAACCTTAGACCTAGAAAAATTCAAGTAGAAATTGAGACTAGGTGGAACTACACTTACATTATGCTACAACAAGCATATGAGTATAGGATTCCCATATAACAAGTTCACAGCAAATATAATATTAATAATGATGATTGATTAAATTTTATGCATTGGGAAGATGTTAAGGAATGTGTTGAACTCTTAGAAATTTTTTATAATGCAACTCTTGCTTTTTCTAAACAATTCTATCCCACGGTAATCGGAATTTTAGCCTACTTAGCGGAAATAGCTAGAGTTTTACAAGAGTATAAATATAAACACGGTTATCAAACAGCTATTTTTGATATGACAACAAAATTTAAGAAGTATATTTTTCCCATCCCAACTTTATTTATATTGGGTTCTCTTTTAAATCCTTGTTTAAAAGTGTCTTATACTAAACCATTGGTTGATCAAATTTATACATTTTTAGAAATTGAAGAGGGAGTTCAACCATCTTTAGCTGAAGCCGAACTCGCTATTGATGACGAGTTTAGAAAAGTTTTTACTCATTATTCTAATTTGGAAGAACATGCTACACCCGTTGCTCCACGCCCTACTACTTCTCAAAGTAGCAAAAAGGGCTTGTCGGGTTTGTCGTATTTAAAAGTTTTACATTCACAGCCAACTCCTGCTTGTAGTGCAAACTTTGATGAATATAACTTTTATTTGATGCAGCCAAATGTGGATATCAAGGAACTAGATGAGCTGGACGTCTTAACATGGTGGAAGAAATACAAGGCAAGCCATCCGATACTCTCAAGAATGGCTCGAGATATCCTTACAGTTCAAGTATCAACCGTGGCTTCGGAAGACAACAAACTGGAGACTATAGACACTCATTATCCGGCTTTAGCTTGCAAGTACTAGTGTGCATTCGCGATTGGATTAGATCGGAGCGACGCAACCAAAACTTAGAAGCGGAGGAAGGCGAAGAGGAAGAGATTGAAGATTTGATAGCAAGTGGACCGGACCAAATGGAAGACTTTGAAGATATCTTCATGGCCGAATATGATATGGGGGGAATTAACCAAATGATTGAGAATTGGTGATTTTATTATTCTACTATTTCTTTGCAACTCATGTATTATTTGCAAGTTAAAAAAAAACTACAACTTGCAAATAAATGTTATCCAAGAATGAATAAAATATATGGCTCATTGAGCTTTCTTCTATTTACTTGTGTTCATATTTTTACTTATATTAATTTAGAAATATACCTAAAATATACTAAGAATATACTTATAATATACATCTACTTAAATTAAAAACTAGAAAGTTATATACTTGAAAAATAACTAAAATATACTAAGAATATATTTATAATATATAGTATACATATAACTTAAACACACACACATATATATATATATATATATATATATATATATATATATATATATATATATATATATGTGTGTGTGTGTGTGTGTGTGTGTGTGTAAGTTATACGACCTAAGTATATTGATATATATAAGTATATTCTTACTATATTTTAGGTATATGTAGTATAACTTAAGCATATAACTTATTATATATATATATATATATATATGAATTTATAAACTTAGAAAAAAATTAAGCTATAAATAACTTAAGTTATAATATATAAATTATAAGTATATATAGTATAATTAAACATATATATATATAGGCTATATATATATACCTACGATATACTAATAAATATTATAATATATATATTTATTAGGTTTTGGACGTATTTGAACCGGACTGGTTCCGGTTTCGGGTTTTTAACCGATAAATCGGAACCGGTTAAACCGGAACCGGTGGCCGGTTCCGGTTTTTTAACCGGAAACCAGCCGATTTGTTAACCGGTTACCGGTCCGGTTCAAACCAGTTAACAGGTTTAAGCACAGCTAGCTTCCCTTAAAAGTGTGTTAGTTACATGGTCACTAATCACTATATATCCAAATAATATTATGGAATTTGTTTCTTTCAACTTTTAGATCCTTTGGTATTACTCCAAACTTATAACGTACAAAAGGTAAACTATTTGGATATAAACAATAAAATACATTTTTCTTCACCAAAACTACAAAGAAATTTCCAAACGACTGCTACCAAAAAAAAAAAAAAGAGAGAAATTTAGATGGAGTTGGAAACTACAAAAAGAAACTTCAAGCTTTTTCTTCAGTGCTCACAGCTTTACAATTTGACAATGTTGTCTTTTTTATGCTTCTTCGTCTGAGTCCTCAACAACTCTCCTCATTTTTGCTCTCTTTGCCTTAGGAGCTTCAGCATCACCCTCAGACTCCGAAGCCTCTACTACGGGTGGACTATTGTATGCCTCTTCCACTTCATTTCCTTCATCATCATCATCAGCACCAGCCGCTGATTCGTCTTCTGCTCCATTTCCTTCATCATCCGCATCAGCCACTGATTCATCTACTGCTCCATTTCCTTCTTCCTCGTGGAGGAGGTCTTCTGTTGATTCACTCTCACCTCCTGCTGCATCATTATTATCTCCATCTTGGATTCCAACATTGTCTTCTACGGAAAAACTTTTTGGCTCTATTATCTTGAAGTCCCTGGAGGTGCTTCGTTTTGCATGCCTCAGCAAGTTTATTTTCGTCGCCTTGCTGATTTGTATGAGGTATTTCTCATAATCTTCTATTTGGTAAATCAAGTCTGGGATGCATCTGTTCTCCCTTTTGATTTTGTTGACAAGGGCTTTAGATTTTGTGATCTCTAGTTGTGTCTACAAGTCAACCAGGTAGAATTAAGAAACTTACTTGAACAAAAGAAGTGAAACTTTAGCTTAAACAAGAGTTCCCAAAGCTTTTACCCTTTGCATCAGAGGCACAAAATTGTAGAGAGGAGCTGTTAGCTGCCTGGAAGTTATTTCCACAAGCTTTTGGTACTTGAGGCTTGGTAAAGGTTGTTTTACACCTTTGGAAGCAATTAGAAGCTTTGACATTCGGGCTAAGTTCTTGTAAAACCTTGCAGCTAACTTCACCAATTGCTCTGCCTGAGGATCTGCTATTCATCCTGGTGTTAAATGACTAACAAATAGTAGATTAATTAATAACAAGAATATCTAGATTCTTTTTAGCATACCCTTAAGGTCCATCATAACAAAAGAAGATAACACCTTCACAACAGCTTCTGCTCTTGAATAAACAATCTCTTCCAGCGCCAATCTTGTATCCTTTACACCATTCTGATTAACCAAAACAGCTCTTGTATTTGCAACAGAGTATATCTTCAATTTCATTATGACCCATTCAATGTCAAGAATAACTGATTCAACTAAGTGTAGTATTAGTGAAGCTAGTGGGGCACTGGTTGATTTGTTTATAATTGAATACGCATCCAATGTCACTTGTGAATCAAGCCTCTCTGCTTCTGATCCCACCACTTTTAAAAGCTCGGCAGCCATGTCTTCAGCAATAATTAAGTCATTTGGTGGTGAAGTTAACAATATAGCAATAGATACAATACTTTTAGCAGCCTTGGGATTTGATACTTTACTGGTCTTGCAGATGCATTTAGCCCAATTACCAACAAGATTCTTTTGCTCTTCTGGCAATTTATTGCTAATTAACATGATAATATCACAAAGAACCTGACAGCAAACATAACATAGAAGGTATTAAAAGGGAAAAGAACAAAGCTATACATCATTGCAAAATATCCTCAGTAAGAATAAAAGATACCAATCATACGCATTACCTCAACTTCGCGGAAGAAAGAACGTGCAAGAAGCATAGTAATCAGTGGCCTTATACTGTTTTTGATGAATAATTCTTCACTTGTATATTTGTAGAGAATGTCATCAGCTTTTTCACATTCAATATCACCATCCATAGCATTGTCCGCTTCATCCCCAGGACCAGAAACTGCAGCCAGGTCATCTATCAGAACAGAATAATCCAACTCATGCAAGATTACTGCCAGCAATTCTTTCAAGGAAAGAAGTCCCAAATGGATATATTCCTTCCTGTCATCAAGATCTTTCTTCATATTACCATCTTTTTTCCTGCTATCTGTCATAGATTTTGGTTCAGAGAGAAGGCACCAAATAATTTTCAGCAAAGGGGAGCCCAACTGCTTGATCTCCCCATAGATCAACATTTGTAGAGGATCTTGCTGTCGCACAACAGAGGATGCTTTTAGCTGACGAAGGCAAATGTTAAGAGTAAACGAAAGAATTTTATAATACTGAGTTGATGCCTTTCCAGATGATAATTGGCTCTGTTTTTGAGAGGGCACATTGTTGTTAAAGTCATCATATCTCCAAGATTCTACAGTACTTTGCAATAGCTGATAGATAACTGAAGTTGCTAACAGAGGAATTCGTTCCTGACATAATTTACTGCCACTAAATTCCAGCTCCTCTGAAGCATTGCTTGCAGTAGGCCGCATAAAACCTCTCTGAGTTGAACCACCACCCTGCCTACATATATTTTTGTCCAAATATTCAAAAATACCAATAAAGTCAAACAGCTCTTTTTCCATCTCCAACTTTTTTGCATCAGTTGTTTTTCCAAACTCTGTCCCAACTATATTCAACATCACCTCAATGATTCCTAATAAAATTGAAGAACAGAATCTCCGTTTTTCCTCTTCTAAGGGAGTAGAACCTGTATCCTGAGTTTTGTCGAGTAAGCCTGATCTAACATGCAAATAAACATTATGAAAAAATTCATCAGCTTTACTAAACAACTAGCAATGAAGTTTCTGCAGTGCAAGGAAATTGGAAATATCTGTATCTCAAGAGCAGGAAACACGATCAGAGTCAACAACACTCATTTTGGTGTGGACTAAGAAAAATGGTCAACTAATACTGTTTGGTATTCAGCATAAGCTGCTGCTTAAGTCTAGGAATATCGACAATAGCATTGTTAACTGTCTCAAGTTGAACTTTATTTAATCAAACTGAACTCAACAATCTCACACACCTTCCATATCTGCATTTCTTAGAAAGTTTCGAATCTTTGATATTGCATTCGATAATGACTCTTTGGACCATGCTTTTCCAGCCTGCTGCAATTTTATCAAATGCTAAATAGTTGGTAACAAGCTTTTAATCTGAGTGGATACCTTGCCTATTTAACTAGAATACCTCATTCTCTTGTGTCAGAGAGAAGCCAAAGCAAGTCCAAGAATCTGAAGGATGGTCGGTTTTCCCATGTGGCTGAAGAAGAAGCATCCAGGAGATACAGGAGAGAAGGCAGTCTAGTGGCTCTTGAATATATACTTTCCCACTCTCGGATTTAGTACATTGGTTAACATCCAGTAAAAAATCTGCATCCTGAAACAAACAATCAGCACCAAGAGGTAAGGCAAAAACATTAGCAACTTATTTACATCACACGACAAAACTAAAGGGTTCTTCATCAGAGTAATATCATAAGAAAGCGAGATTAATAGTTAGAAAAATATCCATACCTCTCTGTAAAACCGCAAGAAATGAGGGAAGAGAAAATCAAAAACAGCTCCAGAAGTTAAAGGATCCACCAAAACAAGCTTAAGAAGTCCATGATATAGAATCTCTCTGACCTTTGCCTAGAAAATAACATTTTTCCATGAGTACTAATATCACCCCTATACACAGGAAGCTCATGGTTCATTGGGGGAAATATAGAAAAGAGAGGGAGAGGATATATGGAAAATGAAACCTGCTGATAAAGGCACCTCTGCAACAAACCATTTAGCTCCTGGAAAAGACTGGAACCAAGTGCACGGAAAACTTCGGCTTGCTGGCTGCTACTAGCTTGACTGCTTGAGTCTTGACAAGAAAATGGCCCATCTTTCGTGGATTGTTTTTCTGCCAATATCAAATTGACAATTGAGCTTGACGCAGCAAGACGGATGGAGTCTTCTCGTCTAAACAATGCCTTACGCAAGACCAAGATGGTATAATCCTGTAACATGAAGAAGATAGGATAAATAACAAAGGAACAAAGGAGAAACAGAAAAGGATGGAGATGTTAACCTCAAAATATTGATTTTAATGAAAAATATGAAGATAACTATTCACCACTGCAAGAGCAGAGGGAAAGAACTAATAAGTGAACTAGAAGCAAATTAGATATGTTCATTTCTAAAGTTCGTCGAAAGAAGATGGCAACTAGCTTCACTAAGTTTGGATCCTTCTCAACAGGCACAATTAGTTTATTTTTGCTATTGTACATCTGTGTTTCTTTGAGGTCCAGTATGCTATTTGAGTTTTTGTGAAATATAACATAGTCAATAATATGAAGAAATGGTAAGATACCAATAAGTACCTGCAGATCACGGCTTAATCTGATTAGAGGTAAAAGGGCAGCAACAAGATGAGAGGAGACCTTGTCATTCATGAATGTGAAATAATCCAACAGTTCCTTCAGATGTGAAACGTGCTCCAAAATCGGGTATGGATAATTACAGATAAGAAAACCAAGCAGTCTATCAAGGACAAATAAATTGATTATTGGTAAATAGTACCAAAAAACATGGACCAAAATCCTTAGCGAACATTTGCAATCACCTTATTACAGGAAAGCCTTTTTCAGGCTTCGAAGAGAGGATACGTAATTTGCATTGTTCTATTATCTGCAATAAATCAGCAAGTATAGTTATAACTAGCAATGTCCTGTCCGTGTGCCTTAGATACAGGAAGATCTACTAAAACATATCAAGAACAAGATTTATTGGAACATGAAGCCAAGGTTGGATGAACATAGACATTTCATACTGACCTCGTTTCTTGCCATATCATGAACCTCAAATAAACTCTTGAGAACCTGAGTACCTAGCTTGTCAGGACCCATCACATCATCAGACTTTTCAAAACTTTTACTTCCTTCTTCAACTCCTTCAAGCAACACAAATCCAAGTTGCATGATACTTGGCACCACATGTTCTCTTCCGCAGTTGCTCTCACTAACCTATGTATAAAGACAGAAGGGTATGAACAGCAAAACTCATGCAGATTGACCTGGATGATCCCTGGGGGAAGGGGAGGGGTTTAAAACTCGTGATAGAAGGAAAATTCCCCATTCGCTGAACGAAATCGTTACATAATAAACCCACGCATACATGCGGAGAGGACCAGAGATGGAAATATGTAGGCGATGACAGAGATCATCAGCAGAACAGTCTGTTTGCAGCTATAAACTCCAGCAAATAGATGCCGGTCAGCTCTTAAAAAAGGCAGCCATGCTTATAGCACTAACAATATACTATATCTTATGTTCTTACCGTCTTCTTGCATAATCAAAGAAACCATGCAGTCCTCATCTCATAGTTTATTCTGATCAGGAATGATTGCTAAATGCAGATGGAACTACCTCTGAGCAATCTCTCACAAAGGCATGTACAGGAATAATTGTGTAATTACATGCACTAGCAGGGGCAGATCTAGGGGGCGGGAGGGTGTTCACCCAAACCCACGGCAAAAAATTACACTGTATAGATAAGGTAATGTTTTTTAATTTTTATGTACAAATATAGATTTTGAATCCTCTGAACACAAGAGTAGAGGTTGGTTCAGTGGTTTAGGGGATTCAAATTTCACCATGAGGTTCCACATTCAAATCCCAGACACTACAATTTTATTTTTCAAACCCCCATAGTCATAGTGAAAATCCTGGATCCGCCACTGTGCATGAGGAAGACAAAAGAAACTTACAGCTCTTAGCACAGCCTTCTCCATGTCTCTGACAGTATGCAAATAGTGTTCTTTCAAGTCACATGTTAGCCATTTACAGCTCCTGAAATGCAACAACATTACAGTGGAACATGGCAGTTGTATCAAGCACAACAGTTTAGAAAATTAATGATGGCGTTAGGGCACCATTCTTTCAGAATATACGTTATCAAATGACTTTGGAAAAAGTCTTATAATCTAGAAACTGTTTACTCTTTGATGGAATAGCTTTCGTGCATTCTAGGGATGCATCCGAATCAGGCTTAAACTTGTACAAACAAAAAATCCCTCAGTCAAAAGAATGACAAACTACGACGTACGAGGTAAAGCTATAGTAGTAGTATTTATGGTCTCCATTCGGACATCAATTCCATTATTTTCCTAAAACAAGTAACATATTTAGAATAAGTCACATTTTTTATTACAAAAAGTTAAAAGACAGTTCGAAAAAATTACTGTAAAAAAAAGGGCTAGTTATATAGTACTTAATAGAATCATGTAAAATAGAAAAAAACAGTATTAGTTCTACTACTTAGAGCGTGTTTGGATTGGCTTATAAGTTGCTGAAAATAGCTTATAAGCTGTTTATAGCTTTTTTGAGTGTTTGGCTGACCAGCTTATAAGCCATTTAGTGCTTAAAATAAGCCCAAAAAAATAATTGGGCCCGTTTGGCTTAACTTCTCTAAAGCAGCTTATAAGCTGTTTTCAGCTTATAAACTGCTTTTTTTAAGCCCATCCAAACAGGCTCTTAATCATCAGAACTAACCCCAACAAAGATAATACTCGGATGAATAGGAGAAACAACGAAGACCGACACAGCAAAAAGTACCTGGAAAATTTGAAGTCTTTATAAGCAGCAAACAATGATGTTTTCAGAACCCCAATAGAGCTTTCAGTGAGCCTCTTAACTCTAGCAACTGACAACAATATCGCAACTGTAAAATGATTAAACACTCGATAATCGGATCTCACTAGTCCTAACACCTCTTGTCCCAAAGAAGGATCTTGCTTCACAGCAAAATTCACGTGAAGCAATACAGTTCCTTCAACTTGTCTCATTATCGAACCACCTGATTTCACTTCACCAAAATACATCACGATCCCTTCTATAACTTCCTTCTTACCGAAACCCTTTGATCCCAATACCAACAATTGATAAACCAATCCAGGCAAATCCTGCAAATCCACATTATTCCTCATTCCACTAAACACCTTCTCTAAAAACTCCTTCCTTTTCCCCTTCCCAATAAAATTCAAATCCTTAACGACTTCCACCAATTTTAACAACAAAACTTTACTCCAATCACGGCTAAGCATTTTATCAAACACCTTATCTACATACTCCAAACTCTTAAAACCCATCTCATTTGAAAACCTGATTTGTTCAATACATTTAGCAAATACAGCTAGCACATGGGTATCCTCAGAATAAAAAATGTGAGGTAAATAAGACACAACCAACTCAACCATTTCCATTAATTCTTGAACTTGAATTGTCTGGAGATAAGTCTCAAAGAGCTGAAAAACACGTAAAGAGGTTTTATCATGGGGAATTATATTGGAGGTAAAAAGGGTAATGTAGTTGGAAAGAAGAAGAGTTACGAGTGGGGAAAGCGAAGCGTGGAGATGGGTAAGGGAAAGGAGAGCTGAGATGTATTCGGATACGGCGAGTGAGGGGTTTAGAGAAGTGGAGGCGCGTGAGTGGAGATAGGATATGAGGGTATTGTGAGAGCTGTTGGACAGGAGAAAGGGAGGTAGAGGTAATGGAGTAGAGGATTGTGGCTGTGGGTGGTAGAGTTGAGCTAATTGAATTATGTCTCTGTCCGTTAATGGTGGTGGTGGTTGTTGGTGGTTGATGGTCATGGTGTGCGTTGGAAGTTAGGGGAAGAGGAAGAAAAAATGAAGGCTCATATTTAGTTTGTTTTGCGCGGGAAATTGAAAATATTGTGGAAACGATCAACCTTTTTGTCTCTTTTCTTATTTTAAACTCCCAGTCTTTCTCTTGTTCTAAAAAGAACCACACATTTTTATAATTATGTATGAACCAATTTATGTGATATACTTTATTTTTTGTCATGGTGTGTGTTGGAAGCTAGGGGGAGTGGAGGAAAAAATGAAGGTTTATATTTGGTTTGTTTTGCGCGGGAAATTGAAAATCCATGCAAACAATCACCTTTTTCTCTTTTTTCTTATGTTTAACTCCCGATCTTTCCGTAGTTCTAAAAAGAATGACACATTTTTTTATGGTATTTAGTAACCAATTTATGTGATATATTTCTATATTTAGAAACAATTTAACCTTGAAATTTTCAGTTTTACTCTTAATAAAATGATTTATAGTCACATAAATATCTATGACTTGTTTTAAACCACTAGTTTCGAAAGTCTTCATTTCTTTCTTAAACTTCTTGCTTAGTCAAACTATATCACATAAATTGGAACCGAAGAAGTAAGTAATACTTTCTGCATTTCAATTTATGTGAACCTATTTGACTAGACACGGAGTTTAAGAAAGAAGAGAAGATTTTTAAACCTGTGATGTTATATGAGTCACATATATTTTGTGTGACTATAAATCATTCCATAAACGTAAATTATTTTCAAATATAGAAATAGGCCATCCTTATTAGTACGGACTAAGAGCTCGTTTGGAATGGCTTATAAGTTGCTTATAAGCTGTTTTCAGCTTTTTTGAGTGTTTGGCTGGCCAGCTTAAAGTCATTTTGTGCTTAAAATAAGCTCAAAAAAATAATTGGGCTCATTTGACTTAGCTTGTCTAAAGCAGCTTATAAGCATAAGCCCATCCAAACAGGCTCTAATAAGAATATAGGTTTACATAAATTTAAAAGGGGGGCGGGGGAGTAATTTAACTTAAAACTTCCTATTTGATCCTTAATTAGATAATTTATAACCACACAAATATATACTCCCTCCGTTTCAATTTATGTGAACCCATTTGATTGGGCACGACATTTAAGAAAGAGTGAAGACTTTTGAAACTTGTGGTTCAAAATAAGTCTTGAATATTTATATGGCTGTAAATCATTTCATAAAGTGAATTTGTTGACACAGACTAAAAAGGAAATAGGTTCACATAAATTGAAACAGAGAGAGTATAACTTATTTTAGATCACAAATTTCAAAAAATATCTTTTCATTCTTAAATTCCTTGCCCTATCAAATACCATCACATAAGTTGACACATAGGGAGTACCCTTTTTCCTCATCTCGATGATTTTTAAGTGAGAAGATTACAATCCCTCAATCCAATAAGATCTGTTCCGGAAGAGAGAGAAAATAGATCAAGAGCGTGATTACTATTACCTCTTCCATTTTACTTATTCTGTCCCAATTTATATGACATTTTTCTAATTTTGAGATTCAAATAATTTTTTTTTACCGTAATTTTTTTCATATACATATATTTAAATATTTTGAATTGCTAATTTTTGTGACTTATAATACTTTTTACGTAATTTTTAAATATATAAATTTTATTTGAAAAAATTAAAAATTTCATATCCAAATTCACAGTCAAAATTAACTGTTTGACTTTTGAAAACCAACTGTGCCACGATTAATTGGATAGAGAGAGTATGTGTTTTAATGAATTAAACACACAATTTAAGAAAGTTAGGTAACAATTTTAAATTTATAGCCATAGAGTAAAGATATATATAATGTGTTTAAATATTCTTTAACTCTTGTGATATTAAATACTTTTATTAGGAGTGTTGCATTTAAAGGGCTACTACTTTACAAAATATGCAAAAATGGCATGTTCTTAAATAGACTAATATTAAACTTAAAACGGATAAAATAATTTTCTCATAACATTTATATACTCGCGAACAGTGATAACATCACAAGACAATTGGTTTTTTTTCTCTAGGTGCTTGAGCGATAAGAAAATACAAACTCTCTCTTTTGGCAATTTAATGTTATTAATATTACTTACTCATTTTATTTTATTTTTGGTTAACAGTAGATTAGATAATAGTATCATTCTACCAAAAAAAATGATAATAGTATCATTATGTATCAGTAATTAGACCCACATTGCTCCAACCAGAGTAACAAAAAACTATTACTATTATAGGTCAAAATGCGTCTTCAAAATGTAGTTCCTGAAATGTCTGTCTTCGTTAGCAAACCACGGAGGACTTATCAAAATATTTGGCTTGTCACTAGCTTTCGTCGTTGCATCCTGTTTTGCTCGGAGGTTCGCTACCTGACATGCTTAATAATCAGGTTCCCTAACTTTGTCTGTTTTACAAAAACTGACTGACGGACATCCATCGGTTATTTTTGGACAAAAACGTGTGGAAACTATTTTTTCCAAAAAAAAATAAAAATCTCTGCAATGAAGTATTTATTTTTATACCGGGTTTTCAATAAAAACCGAGTCTAGTATAGCTTACTTAGCCGATGGACTCCCTCGGTTTTAACCGACAGAGTCCGTCAATTATTGTGTTCCGAGACACTATTTTCTGACATAATCAAGTTTGTTGGTTTTTCCAAGGTTTTACCTATAACTAGCGGACGTACGTCGGTTTTGTCCCGAGGTATTTGACCTTTTTTTTTAATAGTAATGTGTACGTCTAAATGTGAGTTCTCGCTAATTTCCTCATTTTTTTCATTGTTCCCGTCAAATCTAACAAATAAAGTTAAATGAATATTTTGCCGGAGACTAAAAGTGTTAACTTTTAGCGAACTTAAAGGACAAAAACTGTTAAGTTCATAGATAAGGGACTATGTTGAACCTACCCTCATAGTTAAGGGGCTATTTATATCGTTTTCTCCTCTTTCAATTCTAAAAAGAATGACACACTTTAAACTTCCTATTTGGTCCTCAATGAGATAATTTATAACCAAACTAATATCTCTGGTTTCCATAAGTTCAAATTTGAAACAAAAGTTCAATATATCATAAAGAAGAAAAAAATTAATATGTGTCTCACACAACTGACATCAGTTGTGTGAGGCTTCATTTTGTGAGACAAAAAAATGAACCTAAAATTTGTGGACCTAAAAATGTAAGATGTGGGTCCATTTTTTATCTCACAAAAAGGAGTCTCGCACAACTAATGTTAGTTGTGTGTGGCACATAGTAAAACTTTTTCATAAAGAACAACCCAAGTCATCAATTTGTCAAAAAAAACAACAAATCTAACAAGCCCATTTTGCAAAATGGTGCATTGTTTTCAAGACCCATTTA
Organism: Lycium barbarum; assembly: GCF_019175385.1. NCBI lineage: Eukaryota > Viridiplantae > Streptophyta > Magnoliopsida > Solanales > Solanaceae > Lycium > Lycium barbarum. The sequence continues at coordinate 112,406,629 of NC_083338.1, forward strand.
ATTTAATTGAGTACTGATTTAGTATTCACTTTCAGTATAGTACTTTAACCAAAATAGTCAAATGAGCCCTCAACGTTTGGGTGAAATCCAACTGAACACTCAACCTTTTCGGGGGTCCTATCACCCCCCTGGACATAGTTCAACTATAATATATACCCCCAAAAAGCTGAGCTGGACAACTTAACCAGTTTTGTCGATGTGTTTGATTACACGCGTTGGGCCCCAGTTTAATTTAATTTCCACATCAATTTTTCTTTTAAATCCTTTCACCCACCCGACCCAAACCCATACCCATTTAAAAGTTACCATATTAATTCCTATTAGGGTCAAAATCAATTTAACCCAAACTCTCATGCGATTTCAACCCCAATCCCGATCTAGTTGTCTTCTAAACCTAGTTCTTTGGGGTCTTTGGCTTTGAAGGATCCTAGTGCGTGGTCTTCTTATTGACTGAAGGTAATTTACTATTTTTTCGTAAAAATGTAGGCTAGGGTTTTTGAAGATGTGATTTTTACGAAGAATCGATAAAAAATGTGATTTTTGTAGAAGAAAACTGATGAAATCTTGTATGCTAGTATGTTTTGTATACTTGTTAGTCTTTAAACCTAATTTTAGGGTTCGTTTGTGCATCAAGTTAATCTTTGAGCCTAGATTAGGGTTCTACTGTGCATATCTTACATTTTTTAACCCTTGTTATGCAATGTAATGTATGTTAAATGTCTTTTTTTTTTCTTTTTGTTGTCTTTGCATTTAGGTGTAACATCGCATTTACACTGGTCACTTTAAGATGGTATCATCGTGGGCAATTAGATTTAAGTAGTGGGGTCCCAAAATATGTTGGTGGTCAAATTACTGAATTTTGGAATGTAGATGTGGATATGATGTCATATTTTGAGTTGAGAGATTATATAAAAGAATTGGGATACACTCCAACTTGTACTTTTAGTATTAAGCCTCCTAGGAGTGACATTTTCGTAGATGTTGTGAGTGATAGGGAAATTTTAGACATGTGTAGTAATTTGGAAGATATTATGGATGTTTCTGTGCACCACATGGTGAATGAACCAATTGTAGTCCCCCCTTTATTAGATATTGTTTCTCATGGGGAAAGGGAGGAATCTGGTTCATCTTTTAATAAAGGGGATGATGAAATAGGTCTTGGTGATAGGGTTGGTGAGGAGACAATAAATGGTCCTAATACCCCTTTTGTGTTTGCTTCTCAAACTACTGAAAATACAACCCCTCCTTCTCCTATTACTTTTGAAAATATAGCCCCTCCCTCTCTTATCACTACTGAAAATACAACACCTCCCTCTCCTTTCACTGTTGAAAATAGATCACCTTCCTCTCTTTTCACTGCTCAAAATACATCACCTCCCTCTCCTTTCACTGCTCAAAATACATCACATCCCTCTACTCAAGCTCACCAAAATACAATACCTACCTCTACTCAAGCTGGTCAAAATGCTCCCTCTTCTTCCAAACCATCTTGTTCTAAAAAACCTATTGCTACTGAAGATGAAGATGAGCAGGATCTAGGTCCAGTAGGTTCTGATTTTGTAGAGGAAGAGGGATCTGATTACTCAACTGCTGATAGTGAGGAATCTTTAGAAGGATTAGTTGGGGATGATGTGGAGGAACCTAGAAGTGATGAACATGAGGAGATTAGGGAATTGAGGGCTGAAAGAAGGACTTTTAAGAGACAACAGAGAAGGGAAAGCAGAAGAAATGATATTGATGATGTACCAGCAGGTGAAGCTGGTATAGATCTAGGTTTTGATGAAACTGAAACAGGAAAAATAAGTCTTGAAGGTAGGTTAGGAGGTGATGAGCCTTACTATCCTAGTTCTGATGATGATAGTTTTGAATTAGATGAGGATGAGTATTGGGATGAGGAAAAAGATATTGAATCTAGTAGGGTAAATGCTCCAAGAAAGTTATCAAGGAGTAGGACAGGAAACAAAACTAAAATTATTCATGATCCCACTGCAAAAAAAAGTTGTGTGGTAGTTGGGAATGGTCTTTAAGGATGTGGATGAGTTTAGAAGGGCAGTGACAGGATATGTTGTTCAAAGGAGGGTGCAAGTGGACAAGTGGGTGAATGAGCCAAAAAGGGTTAGGGTTTTGTGCAGGAATGGCTGTCCATGGCTGCTATATGCCAAGCTTGACAACACCACACATGATTTCTAGATAAAAACTTACAACCCAAAGCACACTTGCTACAAGAGCACCAGAAATTACCTGTGTAATGCAAAGTTCATAGCTGAGGTGTATAGAAAGAAAATTACTGAGCAGCCAAACATAAGAGTTTTCAAGTTGCAAGAACTCATTAGGAAAAAATTTAATGTTCATGTTGGAAAGACTACTGTTAGGAGAGCAGGGGCAAAAATTTTGAAAGAGATCATGGGTGATCATATTGTGGAATTTAGAAGAATAATTGACTATAAGGATTAATTGTTAAGGACTAATCCTGGGAGCACTTGTGTTGTGAAATAGGGTAAACCTGATGCAACTGGACAACCAGTTTTCCAGAGTTTTTACATGTGTTTTGATGCACTAAAGTAGGCATTTTTGGCCTGTAGGAAGTGCATAGGTTTAGATGGGTGTTTCTTGAAAGGAGTTTGCAAAGGACAGATGTTGGTTGCTGTGTGTAGAGATGGGATTAATCAAATGCTGCCTCTTTCATGGGCAGTAGTTGAGTATGAGAACAAGCATACATGGACTTGGTTTATCTAGTGTTTGAGAGAAGACTTTGCACTTAGAGATGGTACAGATTTAACATTGATTACAGATATGCAAAAGGTAAGTGTACTTTATAATTTTCTCAATTATTATTCATATTCACTTATTTCTCTTAATCTTACTAACTTATCTTTGTTTCAGGGACTGTTTGTAGCAATTCAAGACCTGTTGCCTGCTGCTGAACATAGAAAATGTGCTAGGCACATATTGGCTAACTTTTGTAAAGATTGGGGAGGACTTCAAAGAATGCAACAATTTTGGAAGATTGCGAAGAGCACACATGAGTCTCAATTGAGAAAAAATATTGCCCAGATGAAGAAACTTGGACCAGAAGAGATGATGGACAAGCTGATGTAGAGTATTGGTGTAAGGTGTACTTCAACACTGAAGTTAAAGTTGATTATGTGGACAACAACATGTCAGAGTGTTTTAATTCTTGGATCTTGGCTGCAAGGTATGTGTACTTGGTGTTTTTTTAAATTTAGTTTAATGTAAATGTAGATGTACTCATGTTTACTATCTTGGCTGCTAGGCACAAGACAATCATTACTATGCTTGAAGAGATTAGAGTTAAGATAATGACTAAGATTGGTAGGTTGAGGGAGTTTGTCAATAATTGGAGAAGTAATTACTCTCCAATATCAATGAAGGTCCTAGAGGAGAACATTGTTAGGTCTATGGAGCGTAACATAGATTTTAATGGTGTAGCTGGGTTTGAAGTGAGAGAAGGACTTTTGGTACATACAGTGGATCTTGGTAGAACGTATTGTAGTTGTAGGGCTTGGAAACTAAAGGGCATTCTATGTGCTCATGCCTTAGCTGCAATAAGTCACAAGCAGTATGACCCTCTTGACTACATGCATAGTTGCTACAATAAAGAGACTTACATGAGAACATATGCCACTATTTTAGAACCGTTAACTAATATGGCAATGTGGTCTATCTCAAGTAATCCAACTGTTACACCACCAGAGTATAAGACAATGCCGGGATGGCCAGCAAAAGTGAGAAGGAAAGAGGCACATGAGACAAGAAAATCTGGAAAACTGCCTAGAAATGGGATGGCAATGACATGTAGTAACTGCCACACAAGAGGACACAACAAGAGAGGATGCCCAAGGAGTAAAGGATTTGAGTCATCAACAATGGCAAGTTCAAACACAAGGGCCAGAAACAATGCACCATCAAGTTCAAGGCCAAAGGGAAGACCAAAGGTAACTTTCTGATTTAGAATTTATTCAACTTAATTGATCCTTTATGATTTTGTATTTATGTGTAATATAGAAAACACCAGTACGACTTGAGGTTGAGCCTACTGCAAAAAGGGGAAGACCTAGGAAAACACCTAGTTCAACTCTTACACCTACTGCCCCTCCAGCACCTTCAAGACCTCCAGCACATCCTGAGTTCAGTGCAGCATCTTCTGCACCTACTACTTCTAAGGGAGGGGGAAGAGGAAATGGTAGCACTGCCCCATATAAAAGGCCAAGAGTGATGGGAATGGGTGTTTTCCAGGCTGAAAGTGGCTTCAAAACTGTCAATGTGAGTATTCTCCCTCCATTTCAATCTCAATTTCATTGCCTCAAATCAATTGAATCTCAAACTAAAGCATTGTCATTTTTTATGTACAGCTTGCCATGTCAAGTAGCAAAGGTAAAATAAAGGTGACTAGATCAGCTGATATAACTGGTGACATTGGTTACAAGCCTAGTGCAAAGAGTAAGCTCAAATGGAAAGGAAAAGAGGCAATCACAGCAAGGAAGCTGCAAGAAATCCAGCAGAGGATGAGGAAAAAGCCATGTAGTTCCCAGTCCAAGGAGTTTTGAAGTTATTTACTTTTGTAGTTTATGGTGGTTATGTGTGTACTTAAAGACAATTACATTTGATGCTAGTAGGATGTTGTTTTGGTTATGGTTTATTGACAAACCTGACATTTTATGGTTTTGTATTAAGTTAACGGGTAGAGTAGACCAACTTGACATTTGGTATTTTAGGTTGTTATGAAACATTCTGCATTATATTGTAGCTTTTGTTAGTGTATTGATCCCTTTGCTTATGCACTGTTTTTTCCAGAAATTGTCATTTATGCACGGTTTTTTCCAAAAATTATCATTTATGCACTGTCTTTGCAGAAAGGGTATGACCATGTTTGTGCAAGAGATGTATTGCTCCCTCCCTTATTTATGCACTGTTTTTCCCGAAATGTAATGACATTAGGGACTTGCGGTGACACAACCATTTTGTTCAATAATAAGCACTTGACACAACCATAAAATGAAATAGGTTCATCATTCAAACATAAAACCAAATAGGTCCATACATTACATAGGAGATATACAAAATTTGCCATACATAAGGCAACAAAACATACCCAATATGGTCGACACACTACCACAATTATGCTACTATGGCAATTTCATGTTTGAATTGCCAATATGGAATAAACTGCTTATGAACAAAACAACAACACAAATCACAAAACACAAAATGACATTCCTATTGAACCTACACCCTTTCCTCTTCCTTATGTCCTCTTTTGGTCCATCAAGCTCAACCAGATCCATTTTCACACTAACCGAATTGTTGTCAATACTTGTGACCTCATCCAATTCCATCTTAAGACTGTCATATTGCACTAATTCCTTCTCCAAATGTCTGATTTTGTTATCCAATACTGGGAGGATAAATTTTGATCTTGGATCAACTTCATCTTTGTCTCTTCACCGAAAAAACTTGCATTTTTGAGGCTGTAAATTATCAAAACAAGGCATAAATGACGAAATTTTATTTGAAAAATAAAACACGATAGTAGGGGCAAGACCATACACCATAAGAGGGGCAAGACCAATATCTTCTTCCAGGGTTACTTTTCGACCAAGAAGTATGCATTTCTAACAAAATTCCATGTTTGCATTGCACTACGACTTTGAGCATTGGATCAACCTCGTTCATACACAATCGGCTCAAATCGATTTTTTCCATTACAAACCCTAACAAGTGATAAACGACCATATATGAGCAAGAATTGGGGAAGAAATTTGAAAACCCTAAATTTCATATGAACAAAATTATATTAATAAACACTAAGTTAAACTAACCTCTTTCCACTATAAGTAATTACGTCGCAAATAGGGGACATTCCGTCCTTAAAAATATCTGAAACTAATTTGTGGGAGCTTTTAAGTTTTTGGGCAAAACTGGTGATGGGTCGGGTAAGAGTAAATAAAGGGAGGAAGAAGACGTTACTGTTGGGATTTAATATTTTGATTGGGATTTATTTTTTGGCTATGTGGACTGCCATGTGGCTATTTAATACACGTTGGCGTCGAATTTTTTGCGTTGCAACGCTCCTCACTGCGGTGTAATCACGCACTTATCCAGCTCAGCTTTTAGGGGGGTATATATTATAGTTGAAATATGTCCGGGGGGTGATAGGACCCCCGAAAAAGGTTGAGTGTTCAGTTGAGATTTCGCCTAAACTTGTGGGCTCATTTGGTTATTTTCTCTACATTCTACATCAATTTATAAGTGAAATCAAGTTTTCCCTTCATTTCCCTAAGTGGGTCTTCAATTTCTTTTACATTTTCTTTTAGGTTCAATTTACTACCAATTTTTTATTGATATTTGTGCTGAAGGAGTATACTACTTTAACTAATACATTATATTTCAAAGTTAGTCAAGTCTGGCCTTAAGTCATAACTTTATATTCCGAAGTTAGTCAAGTCAGGCCTTAAGGCATAACTTTATATTCCGAAGTTAGTCAAGTTAGGCCTTAAGGCATAACTTTATATTCCGAAGTTAGTCAAGTCAGGCCTTAAGGCCTACCTTTATATTCCGAAATTAGTCAAGTCAGACCTTAAGGCCTAACTTTATATTCCAAAGTTAGTCAAGTCAGGCCTTAAGACATAACTTTATATTCCAAAGTTAGTCAAGTCAAGCCTTAAGGCATAACTTTAAATTCCAAAGTTAGTCAAGTCAGGCCTTAAGGCCCAACTTTATATTCCGAAGTTAGTCAAGTCAGGCCGTAAGGCCCAACTTTATATTCCGAAATTAGTCAAGTCGGCCTTAAGGCATAACTTTAGATTTCAAAGTTGGTCAAGTTAGTCCTTAAAGGCCTAACTTTATATACAGAAATAGTCGAAGTTAAGTCAAGCCTTAAGGTCTAACTTTATATTTCAAAGTTAGTCAAGTTAGGCCTTAAGATATAACTTTATATTCCAAAGTTAGTCAAGTTAGGCTTCAAGGCCTAACTTTAAATTCCAAAATTAGTCAAGTCAGGCCTTAAGGCCTAACTTTATCTTCCAAAATTAGTCAAGTCAGGCTTTAAGGCATAACTTTAGATTCCAAAGTTGGTCAAGTTAGGCCTTTAAGGCCTAATTTTATATTCCGAAATAGTCAAGTTAGGCCTAAAGGCCTAACTTTATATTCCGAAATAGTCAAGTTAGGCCTAAAGGCCTAACTTTATATTCCGAAATTAGTCAAGTCAGGCCTTAAGGCCTAACTTTATATTCCAAAGTTAGTCAAGTCAGGTCTTAAGGCATAACTTTAAATCCAAAGTTAGTCAAGTCGCGAGCTTATCATTTTTAGAACAAAAAAAAAAAGACAAAATTTCATGGCTGATTTGGAGTCTTTGTTCACTGAAACACATGAACCCATTTGCTATAAACGCAAACACCTTTTTGTTACAAATTAAAAATTAATCCATGTATCTCTATTTTTTTTAAAATTCAAACTAGGAGTGTAACATGTATTCTTAAAAGGGAAAAGGATCAAACTTAGCCTCCAAGTATGGTTTATAGTTTAAATTTGCCCTCCGTCAAAGTTGGGGATCAAATTTTCCTTCCTCGTTAGGATACTTGATAAATTTACCCTTATATGGATGGAAGTGTGACTTGGACTCCACAACACAAAAAAAAAAAAAAAATAGCCACGTGAGATCCATGTAGGCTCCACATAAGCTCTCAACCCCAATTATTTTAGCCCGTAACCCGTTTTTTCATCCCATAAAATCATACAACCCTAATTCATTTTATTTTAGAAAGATAGGGAATCACCCCATTTGGATCTTCTTAATGCACAAACCAGTATCACTTATATGGCTGTATTATTAAGTGATGATCCAACATCTTATAATTTGCATTGCACACTGCTACATAATGATAGTACCTCTATATCATGACATGTTTGCACTAAAAATTGAGTTAAGCTACTCTTTTAGATGTACTCATTGTTCCGCTGTATCATGCAATGCAATACTAACTTCATGCATTTGACAGCAAACTTGAAGGGTGGTGATTCTCTATATAAGCATGTTTAGGTGTCAAGAGTTTCTTTGCTTTTGGAGTTGATGTACCTCTTTTGTATACTGATTTAGTTCAGAATTATATGGTTCTTACCTTCAAGTCTACTTTTTTTGCTGGTGGGATACTGATTTGTGCATTATGGGATGGGGAAACGAGTGAGATACTAGTTTGTGCATTAAGAAGACCCAAATGGGGGTGATTCCCTCTCATCCTAAAATAAAATGAACTTATGGGATGGGGAAACGGGTTACGGGTTAAAATAAGGAAAATTTACTTGTTATAGCTACTTTTACTACCTATTTAATGTTAATAACTACCTTTTAATAAAATTAATAATAATAGCTAATTAATTTTCTAAATTACCCATTCTAGATACAACAGTAACTTGCACTTATCAGTTCTCAAATACACCGTAAAAAAAGGTAAACACTATCCCAACTTCCCATTTTTGAAACTCACGTAATATACATTAGTTTCTCTCTCCCCAGAATCTATCCATTACCTTTAAGCACGATTCCACTACAATTTATTGTGCCGAGATTCGTGGGTGGCTGTGTATTTGTGTAAGTTTTCATTATTTTGTGTATTTTGGTCAATTTAATTCAATATTTTTGACATTTTTCAAAAAAATTAACTTTCAATGCTTAGGGTTGAGTAGTGAAAAACATCAATTAATGGCGGATCAAAGCATATCTGGTAGGGTTACAAGAGGTATCCCACATACTCTTCAAAATTTAGATTCCCCTTCTTTTGATTTGGGAATTTCTCAGCAACAACATGATGTTGATGCAGCTTCTGCTGAGAAATTGGTTGCTGAAAGGAGATTTAAGAAAATCCATGATCCTGCCAGAATCAGAAATTCTTCAACTGTTAATTTGGAAAAAAAAAAATTTGATACTGCCACAAAGACGAGAAAAACATCCGATGTTGCTTATAGTAGCAAAGGGAAGAATGTTGTAGAGACAGATACCGGAGAACAACAATTAATTATGAACAAGCAGGTATTTTTTCATTTTTTATATATATTTGTGAATAAAATTGTATTTTACATGATGCCCAAATTCGGTTAATGATTCATGTATTTTTGACCGCATCTGTAAGTATAGTTGCATGTATTTATTGATCTGAACAATTCATTAATAGAGGGGATAGCATTCATATGTATTTTTGTATTGTTTGAATTAGTTTGGTATATGAAACATACATATCACTGTGTCATGTATTTCACTAACCATTTTTGTTATCAAAATATCAAACTATGTATCATGTATTTGTAATTCCTCACATTTGTGTATTTTTTCAATTTAATAACAGGTTATGTTTGTTTTAAAAAGCAGGCATGTGTAAGTGTCAGATAAAAGGTGTATTTGTTCAACTTTTGTCAGCTAAACATCTTAATAACTGTGTTTTTGTTTGCATGTATTTATTGATCTGAACAATTCATATGGGATAGCATTCGTATATATTTTTGTATTGTTTGAATTAGTTATGTATATGAAACATACATACAACTGTGTCATGTATTCCACTAACCATTTTTGTTATCAAAATATCAAACTATGTATCATGTATTTGTAATTCCTCACATTTGTGTATTTTTTCAAATTAATAACAGGTTATGTATGTGTTTAAAAAGCAGGCATGTGTATGTGTCCGATAAAAGGTGTATTTGTTCAACTTTTGTCACCTAAACATCTTAATAACTGTTTTTTGTTTGCATGTATTTATTGATCTGAACAATTCATATGGGATAGCATTCGTATGTATTTTTGTATCTCATGTGTTGCCATTATATTCAAACTTTCAGGCTTACAAATTCCTGGTTAAACGTCCCTCCCACTCAACCGATACGTTATGCTTCATATATGAACCATAACATTAAAGATGAGTTGAAGGACAAACTGACCGATAGACAATTCAAGCTATTTTCCAAAAATGTTTTTGGACAATATATGCAGATGCAAGTTGACACCGAGGTGCAGGGTCAGTTATTTAGGTGTTTTATGGTTAGGGAGTTGAAGCGTAGTAATAGGGATGCATTTGTTATCGATATTAATGGGACAGAATTGACATTCGGTCTTTTTGAATTTGCTTTAATTACTGGTTTGAAGTGTTACGGGGATGAAGTTTTTTTTGACGAGGGTCCTAACAGATTGTTGGATGAATATTTTGGTGGTTCTGGTAATAGTGTTTTAAAGATGACTTTAAATAAGTGCTTTGAAGACAAGGATTGGGGTGTTGGTGATAACGCAGATGAAGATGCTGTAAAGATTGCGATCCTGTATTTTCATTCATAATTACATACTTTCAAGTGAAAAGAGGAACGTCACAGTCCCAAGACATCATTTTGACTTGGTGGAGAGTGAACGGTACAATGAATATACATGGGGTAAGGAAGCATTTGATGATTTGATTAAGAGTATTTACCACAAGATGGACAAGCCGAAGCAGTTTTATTGTCTACGAGGTTTCCCTTTTGCTATGCAAGTGTGGATATATGAGTGCTGCTCTAATGTTGACCCTAATTTAATGGTTAAAACCGGAAGGCGAATCCCAAGAATGTTTAATTGGAGAACAGTGAACCAAAAGTCATCTGTTAACTACTTGATGTTGGGCATGTTTAAGGACGGTGAGGTAAAATACTTACATTAAATATATGCCTATCAACTAGTTTTTTACACGTGCATTTTGTGTATTTTAGCTGCTGTGTATTTGTAAAATACAGAGAGGTATTTTTCAAGACATTCGGTCTGCTCTGTATTTGTAAAATACAGAGAGGTTCTAAACTGACAGTTCACAATATATTATGTGCAGGACAATTGTTGTAAATTCAACAACATTGTTCCGACCATGTTAGAGGTTGAGAAGCTTGGTCTGCGTGCATACCTGGTCAACAGACTTGCACCACCACCCCAAACACACCAAGAGGAGGAAAATGAATATGCAAATTTTTCCACAACACCTCCCCATGTTGCTGTTGCCAAGAAAACTCAAAAGAACGATGCTTCAAAATCTCCACCGCACAAGAAGCCTAGGAAGATGTCGACGGCAGCATTGCTTGTTCAGAAGTCACCAACCATGATCCCAAAAAAATCTACAGTTGGACAATCATCTAAACAATCTGCTTCGGTGGTAGATAAGTCGGTTCAATCAAAGGAAAAAGAAAAAGCTGCTCCAAGTGTCCACCGCGTTCCTGTTGACGACGTATCCACCAGCAAATCAGTTGACCTCACAAGTTTGAGGCAGGAACTTAATCAATTTAAGCAGGAAGTAATTTTTTTAATTTTATTTTGATATTCATCAAACTACAACAAATGAGGATTTTTACAATGAATTTGTTGTTTTTACCATTTAGGTGTTTGCTGAATTCAAGGTTGTTTTTACTGAGCTCAAGGTTGTTTCTACTGAGATCAAGGATCTTAGCAAAATTATTGATAAAATTTCGAAAAGGTTTTAGAACATGTCAAAGGGAAACAAAAATCAGAAAAGGTAAACAAAATCAATAAATACATATTCAAACGATTGCCTTCAGTGTGAAGTAGGAAGCATATGTATCTAACAAATACATCATTTTTTTTAAATGATGATGACAGTGAGACTCAAGATCCTTTACATGATGGCAACATACATCAACAAGCTGGTGATTACATGGACCATGGTGACGATATTCACATGGAGACTGATACGGGTGATGTGCATCCAACAGAGGTATATTTTTTTTTATGTATTTATCATTTTTTACTCATGTTTATATGCTATTTTTAATAAAAGATAATGCAGGCATGATGAAAATTTGGGATCTACTGGACTTTAAAATATTATGTATTTGATATTGATATGAAAAACAGTAGTGTCATGTATTTTTTTGTGTACTGTTTGTTTGACAGCATGACTGATCACTGTTTTCCTTATGTATTTGTTTACTGCTTTTGGACATCATCAACAAATAGTTTCTATGTATTTATGTATTTAATATTAATTTTTATCTATTAGATTCATGTATTTTACATAATTTGGCCTGTGTTTTTTATAAGTAGAAGGGTCTTGCACCGGATATTCAAGTCGGTATTGACAATGATAGCGGCGATACGCTGAAAGCTTCAACCGAAGAGATTGTGGAAGGAGGTGATCTTTCAGGAGAACCGAAGACTTCGGTTGAACGTCCGGCTGATCCAACAGAGGTATATTTTTACTCATTTTTATATGTTATTTTAAAAAAATATATAATTCAGGTATGATGAAAATTTGGGGTCTACTGGCATTTAAAATATTATGTATTTGATATTAATATGAAAAACAGTAGTGTCATGTATTTTTGTGTGTACTGTTTGTTTGACAGCATGACTGTTCACTGTTTTCCTTATGTATTTGTTCACTGCTTTTGGACATCATCAACAAATACTTTCTCATGTATTTATGTATTTTATATAGTTTTTTATCTATTAGATTCATGTTTTTTATTGACTTTTGGCCTGTGTTTTTTTTAAGGAAAAGGGTCTTGCACCGGATATTCAAGTTGATATTGGCAATGAGAGCGGCGATACGATGGAAGCTTCAACCGAAGAGATTGCAGAAGGAGGTGATCTTTCAGGAGAACCGAAGACTTCGGTTGAACGTTCGGGGAAACATACTGTGGAAGAGCAAAAATGTTCTTATGATTCAAATAATTCCGAGGTTCGATAACAACGAATTCTGATTCAGCCATTTTTTCGGTTTTAAAATGTATCATACAAGTCATTGAATAATGTTTCTTTTTGTATTTTTTTGAGTAGATGATCGTACAGGTGCTAGAAAATATAGCAGAATCAGTAATGACTAACGAACAATTTCATGCGGAAAAAACCGAGGAAAACACCAGCTCAACTGTCTTAGAGGAACCCCATGCAGCAGTTTGTAACGCGCAGCCGTTGTCTCAGTGGTTGTTGCCTGATGAGTATTTACCAAGCCAAACCCCAGGAAAAGAAATCATGTTTCATCCATCAGTCACACGAGCTACACGCCCCAGTAAATACAAGTCTTCACCGTTTGTGACAAAATTTGGTATATATCTAATTTTTAATATACTTGTTTGTTTTTTTAACACGCAACTATTAATGTTTAAAGACCAAATACACAGGTAGTAGTTCAGGCAAGGGTCATGTTCATGTGTTTGATAAAAAATATCCATTCCAGATAGATCCCATTACTGGTCCACTTGATGTCCAGATGGTGGATGAATACCGTACTTGGTTTCGAAACGGTCTGCTTGTGAGGCACGATAGCAAGTATGTGTTTTTCTCCCAGTATTACATATACTGATTCCGCATGATTTTTGTGAATAAGTTGATGTATTTGGTTGTTTTGTTGCCGCAGAAAGAACTACGAAGACCATTACAAAAAAAAAATGACAGTTTTTGACAATGGAGTCAAATACAATTTTGGCATCACAACTGTCAATGATAAGAACTGGTTTTACCTGTTATCGATGGATAGTCAGCTTTGGAATGACGAGGTGACTTTTATCAACAATGATATGCCTATCAACTAGTTTTTTACACGAGCATTTTGTGTATTTTAGCTGTTGTGTATTTGTAAAATACAGAGAGCTATTTTTCAGGACATTCGGTCTGCTCTGTATTTGTAAAATACAGAGAGGTTCTGAAATCCACATTTTGTTACTAAAATGTTTTTATGTTTTTGAATGTGATCTAATTGATGTATTTTTGACAATTCCAGCACATTGACGTCATTTTCTATTACTTTCGGAAGAAAGGAAAGTATGATAAAAGGAACAATTTCAGCTTCACCACTGTTGACTGCCTATTCAAGCAGAGAATTGATGTGGTCCACCACACATATCGCAATGTTGAAACCCAGACAAATGTGGCAAATGAAGAGCAAGTATTGATTGAGTATGTTAAGAGCCACAGGCTTATTGCCAATGTCCCGTGGCATACGGTTGACAACGTGCTGATACCGGTGAATATACAAGAAGAAAATCATTGGTTATTGGTACTCCTTTCATTCAAGGACAGGTATTTTAAATGATGAATTATATATTTTATCATTAGTGTTTCATTCATTATTTCACCGCTGAATTCTTTTTTTTTTTTTAAATCTACAGGCGTCTGTATGTTTACAACTCGTATCAATCAGCGGGGCACAACGCAGTTGTTAGGAATGAAATAAAAACGCTTGCTACACTTCTGCCACATTTCCTACATCTGGCTTGATTCTATGTAAATAAAAAAGGCATAGATTTGGTGAAAGACCCAGCATATGCGGATAAGGGACAGATCGATATCTTTGAAGTTGTCTATGTTGATAATCTGCCGCATCAAACTGCTGGTAGCACGTAAGTTGTAGACATATATTTTTAAAAATATCATAGTGTATCAAATACATGATATATCATATCAATTTATTATTCTTCTAAAGTACATGAGTTGTTTGAACAAGAGATACCTTATTTAGAACTTGAAAATATAATTTCTAATACAAGTTCTTATCTGTTTTTTTTTTTAGGGACTGTGGTGTCTTTGTGGCAGCGTATGTTGAGTATTTGACATCGGGTGAAAGGATTCCTGATGTCATTGATGCACACATGCAGCGTATGAGATACGGTGCACTCTTATGGGACTATGCTGAAGGCAAGGTTGCTGACAAAGCAGAGAGTGATAATGAAGTTCCACCAAGACCGATTAAGCCAGTAATCGATTACGATACTGTAGATGCAATTGATGTTCGATAAATACTATTCGTGCATTCGATGTTTTTTGTCCTTTTTTTCATTACAGCAAACAATCTGATGTTTTTAGATGTATTTTGACTTATGTTGGATAATTATCATTTAACCAAAGAAATCTCAGTGGTTTTATGTTCCATATGTTTGATGTACTTAGTTTCATATATTGTCAAATAAATCTGAAGTTTGGAAAAAATACAGTAAAATGTGACATCATGAATCCACAAATACATTTTATTCACCAGGTTCACAAAATATGTATATTTAATTCACCAGGTTCACAAAATATGTATGTTTTAGATATGTTTTAGTTTAATAAACACATCTTGCGTATTTGACATGACCAACACAACTATATGATTTCAATAAAAAAAAATACTTCAGATAAACCATCTTCATCAGTTTCGGAAACAATACGTACGTTTTTTTACCACATATGTTGTGTTATGAGGTTGAATAGACAACACCATTTTCATACCTAAACATGGGTTGCCTTTTTTTTTTTTTTTTTTTGTGTTAAACATACATGAACATTACCGTGTAATTTCAGACACCAGGATCACTAAAAACCATGTATGTTCTATTACAGTTTATACAATTTTCAGAAGGCCAACAAATACATAATGTTTAGTTGACATTACCCGCACAACTACGTGCCTCCAATCCCAAAAAATTCCAAAATAAAAACAACTTTATCATTTTTACAGATATAATATGTATGTCATTTTACCAAGTACGCATTATTTTTTGAAGTTGAAAAAAACACCATACGTATCGAGAAAAAAAATTCAATAAAGATCATTTTGAATGGGACATTCATTTCATTGCAAAAATTTCTATAATACTACAACATGTGTCAATAGAAGTTTTTGACACAAGTGTTCAAATACTTAAATAACCAATCTATATTCGGTAATAAAGTTAAATGGATAGGAACACAAGAAACATTCACTTCCTCATAGGCTCAAAACTACATGAACGTCTGTTGTGCCCAAGTTGTCCACAAGTACTGCAAGCATGTCTGCTCTTTCCAAACAACAATTCACTTAAAGGCTTATCACGCCTCTTCTTTGGCCTACCAGGCGGTCTCTTGTATCTTGGTGGCAAAACCACATCCTCCAAGATGTTTTTGGGAATGTTCCATTCACGCTCGTCGGGTAGAGGATCCACAGGTATATCATATGTCTTCAACACGGTCTCCGGTTTGAACAAATCAGAGTAATAATCCTCAGCAACCAGATTTTTCTTTTTAATGACAGCCCATGCATGCGGGCAGGGGATTTCATCTAGTTGAAACATACGACAACCAGTGTTTTAAAAGGCGGGGGCGTAAGGCGAGGCGTTTTATGTCTGCCTCAGCGAGGCGTAAGCCCCGAGGCACGAGGCGTAAGCCTCATGGGACTTTAATTTTTAGTATTTTATAAAATGATATAATTATAATAAATACTTTTAAATTGGTTAAATAACGTAAAAAATTGAAGAAAACAATAAATAAGTGATATATATATATATACACACACATATACATACTCCACCCCCACAAAAAAACTAATTAGAACAATCTATTATACGTACTTACAAGTATAAGTGACTGCTCGTTACTTTTTTGAGATAGTAGAAGACAAGATAAATAATTGGAAAAGAACATATATTAGGCATTCTAGCAATAAAAAAAGGTCTTGACTTTTAAATTTAATGTTTCAGTTCCTTTTTAAAATATTTGAGTAATTACATGTTGACTTTTGAAAATTTGGGCATTATACTAAGGACTTATTTAACAAATTTCGTTTTAGTTTGAAGAAGTTTTCTGGACTTACGCCCCAACAAAAAAAAACTCGCCCCAACAAAAAAAAAACTCGCCCCAAACGCCTGGGCGTACGCCCCAAATTGCTGGGCGTACGCCTTTGGGGACTTGCGCCCCGACCCATCGCCCCGAGGCATTTTTGGTACGCCCCGCCCCGGGGCTCGCCCCGAGGCTCGCCTCAAAAACGCCTTTTAAAACACTGACGACAACTGCAAGTTTTGATAATCAAATTAAAAATGAATCGCCGTCCTCCACCATGTACTGTGTACACGAATTCGGTTGACGGTTCTACCTGAAAAAATAAATATTACATGTATTTGTTATCGAACCAATCAGAATTTTCAAATAAATGAACAAACCATTAAACAAATACATATCAATTTTCAAAGATTCATATAATTTACATTAACACTAACTGTTCATGGATAACAAGTTTTGTCAAATAAATTATAACACGCATTAAACTGAAACATACCGTCATTCGTAGACATAGATACTCGTTGATTGATAGCAGCTCCTGAAACTTTTTACCGAGTGTACTGAACGTGTATGTTCCATTTCTCCGGTTATTGTAATTCCATCTCCCAAACATCCTTCTAACTTCTTTGAGAAAGTCATATATAGGCAGTTCTCTAGCTGCTAGAAGATGTCGGTTAATGCACTCTGCTATGTTAGAAGTCATTGTCCACCCTCGGTTAACAAATGCATACAATCTAGCCCACTTGTCTCTACCAGCCGATTCCAAATACTCTGCCACGCGCATATCTACCTTTTGAACCTTTCCCATTAACTCATCGAAATCATCCTGCGTGTATGCCTTTGCCATAGAATAAAAAACAGGACTCAGCACATCATGGCTCTTCTTGTATTTTTTACATACATTACCCCACAGATGCCAAATACATGCATAATGTGCAACTTCTGGATAAATTCGACAAACAGCCTTGTTTATACTTTCATGCCTATCTGATACGATACACATATTCTCTCTAATTCCATACGATTCTCTGAAACGCTCAAAAAACCACGTTCATGATCTGTCATTCTCAGAATCAATCACACCATATGCTAAGGGAAGTATGTTGCCTGGAGATACAGTTATGAAGAAAAAAAAATACATTTTTGTATTTGTCCAAAACATATAAAATATATATTGAGGTAATAAATTAATATGTATTTTTTTGACATACCTGCACCGTCTAATGTGCTTGCCGAGATAAATGTTCCATTGTATGGTGTTTTTAAGTGGCTTCCACCAACCACCACAATTGACCGACAACAATCAAAGCCTTTGATAAATGTATATAGTGCTATAAAAACATACAGAAATTCATTTTCGCGGGTTTTACGCATTCTAATATGTGACCCCGGGTAAGTCTTATCCAATATGTATAGATATCCAGGTAGTCTTTTATAAGATTCAGCCGGTTCACCCATTAAATCGTTTATCGCCCTTTCTTTGGCCCGCCAAGCAACCATGTACGACACATCCATTCCAAAATCATTTTTGACGTCCTCCGCAATGTCTTTAGGCGTATATTTCCTCTTATGATTTGATATTTTTGGTTTGACAATCCCACTTATCAACTGACTTGTAGCTTGGCATTGGGAATAAACTTTTTCCTTTAATGGACATGTATGTTTGTCTTGAAACTCCCTAACTCTAAACATTCCTGACTTACCGACACTTGACGCCCTGAATTTCCAATCACACTCTCCTAATGCGCACACAAGAGTGTAGCTACAAAAAAAAAAGAACTAAATAAAAAAAAACACATTAATGTAAAATATATCAGTAATGTATTTAATCTTGTATTATTAATACAAAGGACAGATGAGTAATTTTACCATATGTAAATAAGTTAATCAAATGCAACCCAGATCAAATACATTATTTATGAGTACAAATACACACAAATCGGTTTTGATTCTACTTTATAATAAACATACACATGCTGAGAAATACTTCCACTCGTACAAATTAACAAACATACACTGTCACGGTTCAAATACATAACAACACACAGTTGCAAATACATAAACAAATGCACATTTAGTACCTTATTGCATTGCTCCTTTCTGTCCGATAGTTGAACCTGTTCGTAATTGCATAATTCACCATCACAGCTTTTAATGTATCTTTATCCTTGTATACTTGATCGATGACAACTACTTTTTGGTTCTTGTCATCAATAACCATACCATTGTTGTTTTCGAATAACAAATCGGCCTTTCCACAACTTGATGATGCAAATTCACGGGAACCAACTGTTTGATTCGTGTATCCGATTTGCAAATAATCACCTTCAACACACCTCTCATCCGATATACATATCTCCATGCTTCTATCAGTTGTAATGATACATAATGGGTACATTGGTAATGCTTTGTTCTCTTTCTTCAGTTCCACATACACCCTAACACCCATGTCATTGTGAATCTCCATTGGAATATAATCACCTTCAACCATGTATTTTATGCTTATGTTTTTCATTTTCTTGTCCAAATTCAATTGGGTTGCAACTGTCTGTAACAATTCCTCATACGTCGAATACTCCTTGAAAGTCACAGCATCGATTTTGTAATTGACGTATTTATTCTCGTCGTTCCAAATACCAGAGTGTCTAATCAACGATGAAATATTGGGCATTTTATAAGAAAAAAAATCCTTGAATCACTGTGTCAACATAAAACCCGTAATATGTATGCCCTACATAAGATTCACGTTCAAATTTGAAAAATTTATACAAATTATAATTACTCACTAATAATTCAAATACAACATACACATATTGAATTACACTTCAGAAATACATAGTTTAGCATAAATTGCAACTGATATGAAAAATAGTCCAGAAATACATACTTTAGCTGCTTCAGAAATACATAGTCTAGATAGTTCAGAAATACATAGTTTAGGCAGTTCAGTTTACATTGTTCAGAAATACATAGTTTAGATTTCTGAATTACACTTCAGAAATACATAGGTTAGATTCAGAAAAAAAATATGAACTGGATCTTCGGAAAGTTATTCATGAAAGCTTTCGATAAGTTTTGGAACATGTAAAACAGAAAACATATTGAAATATAACATACACATATTGAATTACAATTCAGAAATACATAGTTTTAGCATAAATTGCAACTAATATGAAAAATAGTTCAGAAATACATAGTTTAGCTTCAGATAAATAAAAGATATGAACTGGGTCTTTTTTTTTTTATTCCTAACCATTCATGTATATTAACATACTTTCAACAGAAAATTTTCAAGAGCATTATTCATTCGTTTGACACGTTTACAATGAGATTACATCATTATTTTTCGAATATCAGTTATGAAGATAGAAATCAAAAGAAAAAACAAAATCAGAAGAATAAAACAACTTTACCATTATGATCCAACAAAAAAATTGAAATCACATAAATACGAATTGAATAGACGAAATTTGTGAAATAAAAAACGGTGTTTTTGCACTACTGGACTTTCGCCATCTAGGGTGCAGCATTCAGGCTGCTTCGCCTAGCAGCACGACACTTGTATTGCTCTCCCACAACCCCGTTTTCACGGGTACCAAATCGAGGCAAACTCTGAATACTAGATATGACCTCAAAATAACAGGGTTCAAGGTCGGCTAGTGAGACGATGGGGGATAAGTTTCAACAATTCGAAGTGCTTTTCTTGCGTATTCTTGATAAATCAGCGTTTATATATAGATGTAGGAGGATCTGTTGAATTACCTGATGATTGACGTGTCTCTGTTTGTTAATGTTTTTTCAGATGTGTTGAAGATTTAATTAGAAATTTGAATTTTTACGTTTTGAATGTTGAAGAATGCATGGAAGAGGAGATACGTGTAAGGAAAGGGAATATTACAGCTGATTTTGTGGAAAAGAAGGTAAAAAATATATTAATCTCTCATTTAATACCACCACTGTTACAGGCTAAAATAAAGGAACCTGTTCCTTTTTTTTACCTTATGCTCATGTATTTGCTGACAACAAATACATCCGAAAACATACACAAAACAACTGATTTTTAGCTACGAATGGTAATATTAAAAAGGGTAGCTACGACAAGTGAGGGATGGCTCAGTGGTTAAGCACCTCCACCCACGACCGGTAGGTCCTGGGTTCGAGTCACACTGGAGGGGAAGTGTGGAAACACTATAAATCCTCCTAAATGGGGTGGGAAAAAAAAAAAAAAAAAGGGTAGCTACAAATGGTAGGAAGCTACAATAAGGTAGTCATTTGAGAAATTTTACCTTAAAATAATTAGGATTGAGAGCTTACGTGGATCTGACTAGCTTATTTTTTTGTGTTGTGAATTCCAAGTCACACTTCTATCCATATAAGGGCAAATTTATCAAATATCCTAAAGGAAATGACAAATTTGATGTCAAACTTTGACGGAGGACAAATTTAAATTATAAACCATACTTGAAGGGCAAATTTGACCCTTTTCCCTTTTTAAAATTAGCTTAAGATATATAGCATTCTGAAGAGCAACATGTATTATTAGAAACATCTGTCAGGAAGCAGCAATAACCATCCTAATACCTAGCGATAAATGCAAAAGAAACGTGTTACTATACGGCCTACGCTACAAAGATTCCCATAAAAAATGAGAGGATTGGATATGAACAAGAGAGTACAGGTAACAAACTTCCTTTACAATGACATTAACTATTGTTTTTCTTCCTCCTTTGTTTTGTTTATTGGTTAGTCGACTAACATTGTTTCTGTTCAACACTTCTCATCCCTCTGCTTGAAATCCACCATTGTTGATACTTGAAGCTCCTGGATTTAAAATCTGAAGAAGGAGAGAAGGATGAAGTTGGGGAAGAAGATGAGTTGGAGAACAAACCTGAGCTATGTGGGATAGGAGGGGTAATTTTGTCCACTTATTATTAACTTAAAGTGTTGAAGGATTAAAACTAAATCAATGAGACATGAGGGACAAAAATTAAAGACCAGCCCAAAACAAGGGCATTTGTGTTAATGACCCTTTCCTTAAGGGAAAAGGACATTGTGTGTTCAGTCAGTTAAACTAATTCCACATTTGATCAATATTTGGGCTTTTTACCACAGGCTGTCCGGGCGGCCCAAATTAATGCCAAAAAATGGCCGAACGGCCCAAAATAATGCCAAGGCTGGCCAGCCCAACAGCCCAGACGCTTAAAAAAGAAAAGAATTTTTCTGGCGACTAAGTCGCCACAAAAACTTCTCCACTAAAGGGCTGCTACAGAAAATTAGGCTTTTTAGTGGCAATTAAAAAAGTCGCCACTAAAAGGTTAAATATCCCAAAACATGTATAATATGTGTATATTTAGTAAGAAATATCCCAAAATATGTATAATATATGTATATTTAGTAAGTACGTACAAGAATGATACATTTTTGTATACATATGTTGGAATTATATATACACTTTATATACAAGAATGATACAGTTTGTTTATATACATGTGCTGGAATTAATTATACACTTTATATATAAGAATGATGCAGTTTATATACATATGTTGGAATTAATTATGCACTATATATACAAGAATGATGCAGTTTATATACATATGCTGGAATTAATCATACATTTATTATACATAAATTATACGTTAATTATACATTTATTAGACACATATTATACAATAATGATATGATATTTTTTTTTACATATACAATAGTGATACGTATTATATACCACAATGATACAGTTTCTATGAAACATTTTTTATACGTATGCTACACTTTCTATACAAGACTGATACAATTTATATGCACATGTTAGAATTATATATACACTTTCTATACAAAAATGATACATATTATATACAAAACGATACAATTTCTATTCTATAATACACATTATATACACAAATGATACATATTAATATTATATACAAAAATATTCATATTTTATACAGTTTCTATACATTACAGATAGGTACTGATACGTATTTTTATACACAAATGATACATATTATATACAAAAATTGCCTCAGAGTTTTTTGGGATATTTCTTACTAAATATACACATATTATACATGTTTTGGGATGTTTAACCTTTAGTGGCGATTTTTTAAATTGCCACTAAAAAGCCTGATTAGCCCTTTAAGTCGCCACAAAAAGTCTTTTTTTTTTTAAAGCGCCTGAGTTTTTAGTGGCAACTTTTTAAATCTTTTGAGTCGCCACAAAAAACTTGCGACAGATTTTGGCTAGCGAATGGAAATAGTTTATGGGCTAATTTTTGGGTTTGGAAATAGATGAACCAGCGTGTTGGATTATTTATGGCCCAGTGGCCATTTATGTCCTTTCCCCTTTCCTTAATTGATGAGATGTGATGGGCTGTTAAATATAATGAATGGGGCTTTATTAGAAAAAGCAATTGTGTTAGACTAAATTGAATACAACTATATTGATTTTTGAAGAGTATAATATAATGACAGTTAATTGAAGAGACTCAACATTATTATTATAGTAATTAACTCTAGTACTGTTTTTACCTTTTTATTGTTGAGTAGAATGTAAGTTTAGATTTTTATTAAAAAAATATTTACTCCTCCCAGTTCATAATAAGTATTGTTTCGATCTTTTTATTTTGGTTCAAAATAAGTGTCCTTTTAAATAATCAAAAAAGTTGTTCATTGTTTTTTTTTTCCCTTCAAATTTACCCTTGTTTAAATAATTAAATTTTATGTAATCAAAAACTATATTAAATAGGTATCATTTAATTATGGGTAAGTTAGTCAAAATATTTACTCCCTATGTCCCAATTTATATGATACACTTTCCTTTTTAGTCTATCCAAAAAAGAATGATACATTTGTATATTAGAAATAATTTAACTTAAAACTTCTCATTTTACGCTTAATAAAATGATTCACAACCACACAAATATGTAAAACTTTGTTTACACGGAAAATCTTTGTTTACACGAAAAATTGTTACAGAATTTGTGTACGTAGTCAAGGCATGTGGATCAATATGACCGAATAATGAGATAATATGTAAAATTAAGCAAGATAATTATAAAGAAAGCTAAAGGAATTTAAAACAATAGCCTGAGCCTTGGAGAAGCTTTTGAGCTAGAGTCTTTGAGCAGGCGAATAATCAGATCTTCGCTTAGTTGAACAAAAGCAATTAGGAACTAAGAGCAAAATAAGAGAAAGCTAATTCTTGTATATATTTTCAAATGATTCTTACAATAAGATGAGCACATCTATTTATACTAGAGCTATGGGATGCATGATCTAAAACTCATGCCCTCTTCATTACCAATATTAATGTCAAAGGTATAAAAGGTAATAAAGAGAGTTAATGCTATGACAATGAAGGGCAATAATGCACATTTAATACCGGAGGAAGACTTGGGGTTTCTTGTAATGGTTGCACATTGAATGACGTTTGATCGGTGAGTTGGCATGCTTCTCCGGACCCTTTGTAGTTTCTGTCTCCGATAGCGGCTGCCAAGTTACTCCTCCGGAGCGTCGTTATGCTTTCCCGGTGCCCCTCGCTTGCTAACTCAAATCTGACATGTCACCATCGCCACGTGTCCTTCTTCGATATGTCCACTTGGTGTCGACGGATTTTATCCTATACCGACTTGTTTTAGATCATAAATTTCAAAAGCTTTCCTTTTTTTATTAAACTCCGTGCCTAGTCTAACTATATCACATAAATTAAGATGGAGGAAGTATCTTTTCTAGGAGTAGTATTTTCTTAAGAGATATATTAAAGCCCAAAAGGACACTGCTTATGGACCGGAGGGAGTATGTAGTAGACTAGTGGTGTTTGATTGATCTGTAAAGTCGTCACTCGGTTTTGATAGATAAATTCCTAAATTAACTTGTGGTTTAAAATGTCCCCCCCCCCCCCCCCCCAGTATAGCATATTATGTGCTCCATTCGTCTCAAATTATCTGTCACGATTTTCTTGTACACGCTCCTCAAGAAACATTAATTAGGAGGAGCTTTTAACTGTTTTACTCCTCATTGATATTTGAACAATCATAACATCACCCTATAATTGAGATGTTTGTAGTCTTCAAGAACAATTACTACAAAGGATAAAATGAGGGGAAAATACTTAATTTTGTTTTGAACTTCTAAAACGATTAATTTGGGACAACTATTTTTAGAAATCACGACATATAATTTGAGACGGGGGGAAATACATTTCATTTTTACTTGTCACTTTTAACATATCAAGATAATTTTTTTTTCATTAGCATTAGTTACATACTTCCCAAATCATTTTCCAAAACCTTAAGACTAAATATCAATTAATTTGGGTATTGTGGTAAAATACCCTATCAATTATTGTCTCCTAAAGGATGTGCAAAGTTCAAACTGGACAAGTAAACGAGAATGGAGGGAGTAGTATATTGTAGTATGTATGGTATTAATATAGAATAATAAGATTTTTTTGCCACACTATTTTGGCCACAATGACCCAAATAGGGTAAATTCATATGACTATTTAGGTCAAATTTAATAATTTATGCTTACTTAATGTCATTTCTATCTTTTCTTCTCAAAGTTTATCTTAATTTAAAATTGTACAATAAAGGTTATAATGACTTTTATATAAGTGTGACTAAATTTAGGTCAAATTGGTGTGGCAATTTAGCAACTCTCAATATAGAAATACATAAATAGACGATGTAATCAATAAAAATAATTCATGGCTGCCAAAAATTGCACCTAACAGAACCTAACAAAACTTTCACAATATGCCAAGCTTGGCCGTGCATGGTTCATACGCCTTTAACTGAGGTTCGTCAGTGCCTAAAATGTCAATGACCTCTACAGACTACAGTTAGGCACCATATTGAGTAATTAAAAGTGTGTAGCTAGGTCCCTAGGTATCATCTTTTTACTTGGGGATTCTCATGCAGTAATTGTGACAAGCAGAAGACCAGCTTGGAGAGGTGGACGTTGAAGCTTAATTTACTTGAATACAAACTATTAGTAGTATGATCATTTGTACATGATTTTACTCTGTTTGAACCTGTTGTTTTCCAAAATGATTAAGACTAATTTTTCTTTTTAGTTGTCCATTTGGAGATGGTTTTACTATGTTTCTGACTTGTTAATTCTTAGCCCTTAATGCTTCTGTTGCTAGGAGTTCCCTTGATAATAGTTTTCATTGCTTGCGTGGGTACTTTATCTGGATGATTGTGGTCAGTGGCGGAGCCATGATTTTTCTCTAGGGGGTTCAAAAATATAAAAGAGTAAGAAACAAGGAAGCCTAGGGAGTTCAACATCTACTATTTATACATAAAAAATAATTTTAACTTTGTGTATACATGATAATTTTTTGCCGAAGGGGGTTCGGGTGAACACCCTGGCCACCACTTGACTCCGCCCCTGATTGTGGTGAGAATGAGCAATTATTAAGGCAATTTGACATAAATACTCTAATAAGATGTTGATTTTCCTATATAGGACGAAGCTTAACTTGTAGTATATATAGGCTCAAAATCGAAATCCGAAATAATTAACCAAACCGATTAATTTAAATCAAACTTAAAAGCCGATCAAATCCAAACTTATTTGGAAAATAATTTCTTGAAACCACAACCCGAAAATCCAAACGGGAGTTTCTTTTCCGCACCAGCGCACCTGCCCGACCGCCCACCCTCGAGTAGTTCACATGCTTCTAACGACCCAAATTCCATGAAAGATAACTACCGCGTGTTAGAAAAATCATACTTTCTATTTAATATCTCAAAAATAAAAAGGAACATTTCTAAAGTTTCTATTGAGACTTTAATACAAAGACTTGTTTCTATATTATTAGCCTTAATGGCAGAATTCATGTTGAATGAAATTGACGTTTTCAAACGGTATTATTATATTCAATACGATAATTAATGGTCTTAATGGCCAAATACTGTCTTTATGGTTGTTTACTACATTGGACGTTGGCATATATCCTTCCTGTGCTCATGTTGTTGGATATAGAAATATCAAGAGACAACTTCTAATATATATATATATATATATATATATATATATATATATATATATATATATATATATATTCCTATGTCTTTTCTTTTGTGCATAAGACAAAGATAGAGAATAATATAGAGCCAAAACATACTTCCTCTCATATATTATGAGTGTTGGGTTTTCTTTTATTAAATCTTTTTTAGATTCTAGCTCCTAGTTTTGTACTAGAAGAGATATCGGGTGAAATATCCTTAAGGACAATGTCTTAATTGACATGCCTCAAGCTATGAAGAATTCCCTGCAGCGTTCGTGATCAAATATTTCCGTAAGATTTTCAACAATCTTAAGAATATTTCTCACCTTAATTTTATGGAGAATACTACTTATGGAGTTCTGATGGACCTTAAAGACGGACGTGTATGGTAATATCTTTCACTTTCACTTGATATGTTTTTGCGTAACATTACGTCTTAGTGTCAGATATCATTGAACCAGTCTTTAAATCCTTTAATTAAGAAAGTTTTAAAGATTTTTTTGGGATGGGAATGGCAAGGGAGGAAAATAGTATTTTTCAATATCAATATGGAATAGTCTTACGACATTTGTGATTGTTGTGGTGATAGTATATTACTGCAGAAACTAAGTATTGCATTTTGGTGCAAGTACTTTGTGATTTAAAAATAATCTTTGCCTATCTCTTGGTAATTTGGGTAAATGTGAATAATGACTGATTTTTCTTTATATAACTATGAGTTATTTATTTGAGATCAAAAACATAAAAACTTATTTTTTTTTAAAGAAAAAAACAAAAGATATGAATCCTCTATTCCAATTGTTCCTTTTTGACAGGAATCGATAAGAAATAAGAAATATTTCAAGGCG